>NC_052963.1:612500-912500 GCF_013358895.1 Oreochromis aureus | reverse complement strand
GATACATCCTATCTGAAAGATCTGTTTCTTGTGTTGTAAGCTTCCTGCTTTTATGACCCTTTGGTCAGCAGGAGGTCACACACACACACACACACACACACACACACACACATTCCTACTTACATATAAAAGTTCACACATATACATACAATGCCTTAGAACCATGTGGGTGTTGCTTTGCTGTGTTTTGTGTGAACTGTCTCTCAATAAAAGGCAGCGAGAGGAGGCCGGATTTGGGGTCATTTTCGTGCTGGACACAGATGAGGCCTCCCTTGCGCAAGTAATCGATCAATCGACTGTCTTGTTTTCATTCATGATGAATAAGTCTCTAGAATTAGCGGGGTTTGTGGGAACAGACCCAACATTTTATTTCTCCGGTTTCAGCGTTTTTGCTTCACAACTAAAGCGTGCAGTTTACTTTGTGCACTAACATGGACTCGAGTCAACCACCGCCACCTCTGGCCAAGTGCCACAGCCTACAGCCAGATCAACTTGTGACACACATCTGCACCACGTTTGAATTCGTTTCATGCACAACACATTTGTACCTTTCAATTGTGTCTGTTTGTGCGTCATGCAAATAAACCTTTGAAATGAATGAAATCATACCATATATTTATTATTGGCCTACATTTGTACAAAATTCCAAATTATATACACAAAGTCATAGAAATCACCACTCCAACTGGTCATCATGATTTTAATATTCTCTTTTTCCATAACAATGAAATACGCCTTGGACAAATATGACACATCAATAGTTCATTAGTGTTGTCACATCACATCCTGTAAGCATCTTCTGTCTGTGTCCTTTCTCTGGAAATGAATATTTCCAGCCAATATAGGCAATCCATCAACATGGCTGGAGAGTTGGTAGTTATATACAGTCTGTATAAGTGTGGTTAATCTTATGAACATTTGTAAGGAGATGGCAGTTCTGGAAGCGGGGACTAACTGTGCCTGGATCTATGAGACGGCGCTACCTCAGGAGTGTTCATCCAGACTCTCCTGTTGTTTGGCCTTCCATCCCCACGGTGAGTGGAATTTATGAACGTCGCAGATCAAACTCTGTTTCTTCGTCCCCTAAATCGGGCCACTTCTGTTAATAATATGTCTTCTACCTCGCTGAGCGTGGCGCTTTTTAACACTTGATCAATGACTAATAAAACGTTCTTGTTGAACGATTTTATTCTTTCCAAGAAACTGGACTTCTTATTTCTAACTGAAACCTGGCAGCACGATGGTGACTTTTCATCCTTCATCGAACTCTGCCCGAGTGGGTACTCCTTCATCAGCCAGCCTCGGACGTCGGGTCGAGGAGGAGGTGTCGCTGCGGTGTTTGGAAGCCGGTTTTACTGTCACGCAGTGTTGGTCGGACATTTTTCATCCTTTGAATTACAGCTGGTTAGAATTGGAAATAAAGATCCAATTTACTGCGCTGTAGTGTATCGGCCACCTGGCCTAAACAGCATGTTTTTAAAGGAGTTCAGTGACTTTTTCTCCTCGACCTTGAAGCTGTCCAGACTGGTTATAGTCGGGGATTTTAATATACACATTGATGATGACTCTGACCTCTTTGCCAGAGGTTTCTTTAGCGTCATGGATTCTTTTCATTTTACTCAGCATGTGTCTGGTCCCACACACACCAAAGGACACACACTGGGCCTTGTTTTTACTTAAGGTTTAAACATTGATTTAATTTGTACTGAGGGCATTTTTATTTCTGATCATCATTGTATTCTTTTTAATCTGGCTTTCCATCTGTCCCTCTGTCCTGTTCAACATGTGGTTAGCTCTCGCATCTTAAATTCCTCTACTGCTGTTAAATTTTCCGATGCCTTTAATTTAGTTTTATCTCCTTATAAAGATGTTCATTTTTTAACAAATCTTTTTAATAATCATTGTCTTTCTATTTTAGACAATGTTTGTCCTGTGAAAACTAGACTAGCTCCTGTTTCAAAGTCGTCTCCCTGGATAAATGACAGCATTCGCTTCCATTGCTGCCGTAAGGTTGAGCGTTTATGGAGGAAAACGCGTTTGCATGTCCATCTCCTTCATTTAAAGGACCTTTTAGTCTCTTTTAACACTTCAGTTCGAGATGCGAGGGCTGCCTATTTCTCAGACTTAGTGTAACCCCAAGTGTAAGAGCCAAAGTCAATACTTATGTTTTGTTTATTTGTTATGGTATCTCAGGTGATTGCATGGGGGTGTGGTCACAGTCTATTTACCTGATCTCTGTGTTCGCAGTAGGTGTTGTTGGGTGAGTGGTTTGTGGGCAAACTTTTCTGTTGACCGTCATTTTTTTGGCACATCAGTTAATGCATGCGCTATTTGTAATTTGATTGAAAGCGCAAACGTTTGTCTTTGTTTTGTTCTTAAAATAAATACGCAAAGTACAAGTACGACTCATTATGGATTATTGGAGGCGCGTCACAGGGACACAACCAACTCAGCCGGCCGCGGCTTTATTTATGGATGAAAGTCGCAATATTTAGTCAACAGAAAAACTGTCTTTTATCGCATTCATCAGAAAACAATGAAGAGGATTTTTGGATATATGTTTTGGAGTCACGGAGCTTTCAGATGAGTGGACGCAGTTCTCAAATGAGTAATTGGAAACGGCACCGTCACACTGGCATGGTGGAACGCAGCGCAACAGACACTTCAGAAGCGGTAGGACACGCGGATTCACTCTGTGTATTATTGGATGTTTTGAACACAGTTTGTAAGTGTCACCGCTTGTCCATTGGGGACATTGGTTTGATCTGCGTTGTGTGCGTGCGTGTGCTTGATTTGGCAAGCTGGAGGACGCTGCTCTGGTTTTGACAGCCTGTGACGCTGCTGCGCAATGGTTTACAGGAACGAAAAGTATTGGCTGTGATATATCTTTGAAGCTGTGGAATATAATATTGTTTTGATGCATGTGAAAAAGTGACGATGAGTGAAACAAAAGAAGCCGAACATGAACTGGAAGAAAAAAGATCTGCAAAACTGACAGCTAAAGCGCTTGCTTTTAAAATGGAAACTTTGCAGAAAGAGCGAAAGTCCCATGTTAACAAGATTAAAGGGTTAACGCGATATTAAAGAATTGATGAAAAATGATGACAACGCAAAAGCTGTGCAGCTTAACTTGGAAAAAGTGAATGATTTGTATAAAAATGCCAAAGCAGTTCATGATGCATTCATTTTATTGATTCCTAAAGATGAACAAGACGCTCATATTGATTGGTTTGGACGCACAACAAAAGGTAATGATGATTTTGTTGAAGATGTGAAACGGTGGCTTCTTGAAGCTGGAAGACCTTTTATGGAAAAAGGCAATGAAGGTGAGAATGTGCCTACTGCTGCTACTTTAGATGTGCCTGTTTCTGCTAAGACTGTTTTATCAAATTAGACGGTTTCTTCCACAAACGATAAACATAACATCTTAACATCTCCAAAAAAGGTTAAAACAAATTCAGACATACAAGATGAAATACAGCCAGGTGACAGTGTTTCAAACGTAGGAAGCAAAAGGAGTAAAATCAGTTCTTCAAGCTCAAACTCCAGAGCCTCAAGTACAACATCAGCACGAATAATGGCTGAAGCTGAAGCAGCTGCACTGATTGTAAGGCAAAAACTGCTTAAGGATAAACACGCCTTGGAAGAACATGAAGCACAGTTAAGGAGACAGCAGGAGCAACTGGAGCTGGAAACAAATATATATTTGTTATTGTGCGATCTACTGTACAATATAAAGCGCCTTGAGGTGACTTTTGTTGTGATTTGGCGCTATATAAATAAAATTGAATTGAAATTGAATTGAATATAGCTGCCACAGTTGCAAAAATGAAAGTACTGAGAGGCTCAAAAGGATCCAGTATTAAAAGTAAACTATCAAAAATATCAGATGGTATGGAGTCATATTTTGAAAAGGGACAAAAAGTAACTCAAGTGCTGAATACTAGTCCTGATAATCCTGTACATGAAAGGCAACGTGCATACCTTTAAGGAGCATAATGTTGCAGACTCACAATCTCCCTTAACCACAGGCAGAGTTCCAACACAACCTCAGACTCTTTCTGAAGATCCCTTAACATATCAGTCAAACATTAGAAATTCACGTGAAAATAAATATGTACCTTCTCAAATTTCTAGTCATGAAGAAGACTGTAACATTTTATCTGTTATGAGTAAGCAAAATGAACTCACTGCTTTATTAATCCAACAACATAGTCTTTCTTCATTACCTAAAAAGTAAATCCCAGTTTTTGATGGAGATCCACTTCAGTACCAGACTTTTATTAAATCGTTTGAACACAACATTGAAAGCAGAAATAAAAACCCTGGAGACTGTCTTTGTTATTTGGAACAATACACAAAGGGTCAACCAAGAGAACTTGTAAGGAGTTGCCTACACATGACTTCAGAAGCAGGATTCAGAAAGGCAAAGTCTTTATTACGGCAGCATTTTGGTAATGAACACAAACTTGCCACGGCTTACATGAGCAAAGCACTTGCTTGGTCTTCAATAAAAGCAGAGGACACCAAAGCTCTTCAAGCTTACACAATATTTCTTAGAGGCTTGACATGCCTGCCAACATGTTAGCTATAACAAAGAAACTTCCCTACAGGCAGAGAGATAAGTGGAGAACTGCAGTCAGTGATTTCCATGAGAAGTGTAATCGACAAGCTACATTTAAGGATCTTGTGGATTTTTTTGAAAAACAAGGGAAGATCGCATCTGACCCAGTGTTTGGGGACATTAAGGATATCTGCACAACAAACAGAGAGACAAGAAAACTTAAGTCTCAAACTCACACAAGATTCAGAGAAAGTTCTTTTGCTACCTCTGTGATGGCATCTGAAAAAGAAAATAACAAAGTTAAGGAAAAAGAAAGAACCACACAAATGAGGAGTTGCTTGTTTTGCAAAGGTGAACTGTTAAGGTTCAAAAGTTGGAGAAAAGAGTACGGAGGTTCTCAACCTCAAATGATGACACTGGTCCAGAAGGTATGATCAAAGCGAAGATTTACTGTTTACACGCGTGGAGTTCAACACTGCGCAACGTCAGCGATTGAACTGAACTTAAAATAATTAGACAAAGGTTTTATAGGGTTGGGACAACCAAGCCCCCTCTTTTGCAAAAACAGGCAAAGTACAGCTTACGTCAACTTAAACCACAAAATGTTCCGTGAACTTTAACATAGTTTAAAGAACATTACGTCTCATCTCCATCCCGGTGTCGCCCCACGTACGCCTCCTTATCTCAACATCAGTTGCACTTCCTCTAAGTATTTCGGCACAATTCTGCATTTGCAGCAAAAACACATCTTCACTTCTTACTTACCAAAATAGATCTATTATGGTGTGTGTGTGTGTCTGCAGTGTATGCTATGTATGTGTCATGACCTCTCCTGCACTCCGGCTCACCTCACACCCCTCGTCCTAGCCAGACATAAGGCCTGTGCTCGTGCACAGCTGAACTATGTGTGACTTCTAAATGTCACACTCAAATGATGATACTCAAACCATGAAGGAAACTTACTCAAACTGAACATAAATGAAACTTAAGACTTACTCAAAAGGATATAAGTGATAAATGATACAAACTTAACTCTTAGCTCTAAAGAATATAAGGATATAAGGATATAACTCCAGGCATATGTCATGTAAGCAGGTGTGTTGCAATTCCTTTCAGAGCTCCTGTTCTCCTCACCTTGTATTGGCTGATCATAACGCCTGCCAAGAGTTTCTGACCTTCACTTGACCAGGAGCCACAGCTCTTTAATATGCTCAAATGCAATCATGTATAAAAGATTAAAATCATTTTCATAACACAGGTTTTCCTTCTCAGATCTGCCAATATGTTTGCTCCTCCTAATATAGTCTAACAGCAACCCCAAGCAAAACAATTTGAACTTTCCCCTATCAGTGATCCCTCTAACTAAGTGTGTGTGTGTATGTCTCGTCTGTCTGTGCGTGCACAGAGTGTGCATCTGCTCTCTGAACAGTTTCACTTCTGCAAAAGCATGGCTTGCAGACGCATTTCCTGTCAGCCTGCAGTCAGCTTCTCACCCACTGAAGACTTCAGTATAAGAATACAAAAACATTCAAAAACCTTTAAATTATAAATTCAACTCCACAATTTGAAGTGGTTATAACAACCTGTAATAAAGACTAATATAATACCCATATATTTGAACATCTGAATGCCTCTGAATGCAACATCACTATTAACATGAAATGGTAATGATGATTATAAACATAGCAGCAAATAATAGCAATAAAATATTTCTCCTCTCGATAGAACATACCTTAGAAAATTGTCAAGAGCTGGAAAGAAAAACGCAAAAAGACAAAATCACTTTTCTAAAAGAGAATGGAGTCTGTTTCGGATGTCTTTGTAAAGGACACATTAGTAGAGACTGCAAAAAGCACCTCAGTTGCAAGACGTGTGGTTTAAAGCATTCTCAAATGTTACACAGCTATCATTGAGTAAAGAACAAGAATCAAAGGAACAAACTCAAGATCGTGCCATAGTCTCTATTCAGACCAGTGCTCTTACTGGGGCCGGTAAAGATGAATTCAAACTTTCAATCGTGCCTGTGAAAGTTAAGGCCAAGAAAGGAAATGTAACATTGTACACCTATGCATTTCTTGACCCAGGCAGCACTGCATCATTTTGCACAGTGAAGCTGATGAATAAACTGAAAATTCATGGAAGAAGATCCAACATTCTGCTGAGAACTATGGGACAAAATAAAGTTGTTGAAACGGATGCCATTGCGGATTTAGAAGTCGCTGGACTAGACGGGAATGAGTTTTGTGATCTTCCCATTCTTTATACTCAGTTCACTATGCCTGTGCATGAAGGAAACATTCCTCACCAGAACGATATAATCCAGCAGCCATATTTGAAGTCTGTACATCTGCCAGAAATTGACTCTGAAATTGATTTGCTAATTGGCTTGAATGTGCCAAAGGCTCTGGAACCACTGGAAGTCATTAGAAGTGTTGGAGATGGACCGTATGCTGTTAAAACTGTCCTTGGCTGGATAATAAATGGACCTTTGGGTGGGACTCAAACTGAAGCTCATGATCAGCCACAGATAAGTGTCAATAGAGTTTCAGTGGTGAAACTTGATGAGCTGTGGAAACAGCAGTTTAAAACTGATTTTCCAGAGTGTGCCAGAGATGAGAAGGAACCTTCTAAGGAAGACCAACAGTTTTTGGATAAAGTTTCCAATACTGCTAAGCTACATAATGGTCATTATTATATTGGACTCCCATTGAAAGACTTAAAGGTCTGCATGCCAGATAATAAAAGTGTTGCTGAACAACGCCTTCAGAATCTGAAGAAAAGACTTATGAAGAACTCTTCTTTTCTGCAGGACTATAACAGCTTTATGTCAGATATGATCTCCGAAGGTTATGCAGAAAAGGTACCAGAGGACAACTTAGAACGGACGGATGGCAGGAAATGGTATTTGCCGCACCATGGTGTTCTGCATCCGCAAAAGAAAAACCTTAGAGTGGTGTTTGACTGTGGAGCCAAGTACCAAGGAGTGTCGCTAAATAGCAAGCTCTTACAAGGTCCAGACTTGACCAGCACGTTAATTGGAGTTCTGACAAGATTTCGTAAAGAACCTGTTGTCATTGCTGCAGACATTAAGGCCATGTTTCACCAGGTTAAAATACCAGAGGAGGATCGAGATATGTTGAGATTCCTTTGGTGGCCCAACGGAGATTACACTCAAGCCATGGTTGAATATATGATGACAGTACATGTGTTTGGAGCAACATCATCTCCCAGTTGTGCAAATTTTGCACTAAGGAAATGTGCTGAAGATCATAAACAACAGTTTAGCCTTCAAGCCATGGACACAATGTTGAACAACTTTTACGTTGACGATTGTCTCGTCTCAGCAGCCACAGAAGAGGATGCGATAAATGGTGACAAAGACTGGATTCCTAAACAGACCCATAAATAAAGTCTGTCTTTTGCAGGAAGCAGAGAATATTTAACACATTGGACTGACTGGATAATCTTTAAGTGACCTACTCTTTTACTTATGGGTTATTAACTTCACAGATGGTGAACCACAAGTAGTAGTACTGATGCATGTTGCACTAAAGGGCAATTGAAATGTTTTATGAACAAGCAAAGGATGTAAGACTTGATTATTTTGTAATTATTATTTAAAAGATAATAATTAGGGGCCGGTATTGTAAGAGCCAAAGCCAATACTTATGTTTTGTTTATTTGTTATGGTGGCACAGGTGTATAGCTTTACCTGTATCTCAGGTGATTGCATGGGGGTGTGGTCACAGTCTATTTACCTGATCTCTGGGTTCGCAGCAGGTGTTGTTGGGTAAGTGGTTTGTGGGCAAACTTTTCTGTTGACCGTCATTTTTTTGGCACATCAGTTAATGCATGTGTAGCCAGATGGGCTACTTGCCTTTTTTTTTTCTCTCTCTCTCTCACTCTCTCTCCTGCGCTCGTTCTCTTTGCTGCAAGACTAGGTTAATTGGGAACCCACCTGCATATTGATTGCAGGGTGGCGTCAGCCCGTATAACGCTAAGCCGGTGTTTTTCAGGATCATTCCTCCCGTGCATTCGGCGCAAAGCAGCAGTAAATGCTGGCACACTGCGACAGACTCATGAGCAAGAGTAGATTATATGACAGCCACAGCGCGGCAGTTTTCTGATTTATTCCGGCGTTGCGAGAGGGGTGCTTGTGTTATCCCCACCAGTGAGAGTATAGCGCCTCCGGTCCTGGGGGTTTGATTGCTGTATTCACCTCTCCCTGGCAAATCGCCCAACCTAAATCGGAAGAGTGAAACGCCTTCCCACCCGCTGTTGTGAGGACTCCTCGGTGGAGCCTGCTGTCTTGTCTTGTCTTATCCTGTTTTATCTTGTCGTGAGATTGTTTTTATTAAGTAGGCATACCTTTTCCTGGTTCGCCTGGTTTTATTCTATTTTATTCTCGACTGTCGCTTGTACCCACGCTTCTGTGATCAGGCTGAAGCAATCCTCTGCCCGAGTGTAGTGCCGGGAATTCTAAATCGCCTCAGTTGCCGGTCTCAGCCTGTGGGGAGCCAGACCAGCTTGCGATTGAGGCTTGGATAATTACTACCAGCACGAGTGGTAGTTTGATCCGTGGGGCATAAGCCTTCCGGTGTGTGTGTGTGTGTGTGTGTACGCATGTGTGATTTCTTTTATTAAAGTTATTAAAGTGTGTTTTTAGTTTTTTTTTTAATGATCTGTAGTGAGCCTGACGCTCGGTGTCCTTTTAACGTTTTTTTCTGTTTTATTTCAGTGAATGGAGGACGTGCCAGTGGCCCTGGGACCTCAGGTGGTGGGTCGTTTTCACACTTTCTGTTGTACAGCACTGGGTGGGCTGCAGTGATTCTCTTTTTGTGTGATTTTCTTTTGGGTCCACGGCTGCTGGTAAGTCCAAGTTCCATCATTGTTTTATTGTACTTTTACCTCTATGTGCATCCTTGAATCTGTGCGGCCTCTTTTTATTCCTTTTATCTATTTTTCTTGGGGGTGAAATTCCCCTAGGTGGCATTGTCATTTTATTATTATTTCTTTTATAGCCCCGCCGACCACTTGGTCACATACGCGCTATTTGCAATTTGATTGAAAGCGCAAATGTTTGTCTTTGTTTTGTTCTTAAAATAAATACACAAAGTACAAGTACGACTCATTATGGATTATTGGAGGCGCGTCACAGGGACACAACCAACTCAGCCAGCCGCAGCTTTATTTATGGATGAAAGTCGCAACACCAAGGTAGTATTCAACACCATTAGTGATATTGTTGCTCCTGCTCCACCTGCTGTCCCAATTTCATCAAATGAAGATTGTGAAAAATTTCTTTCTTTCTTCGTTGAAAAAGTTAGCAATGTGAGGAACAATATCTCTCCTTCTGTGTCTCTCTTGTCTGCTCCAACTCAAGCTAGGCCTGTAATTTTAGAAAGATTTTTACCTGTGTCCTTACCTGAGCTGGTCAAGTTAGTTGATTTGATGAAAGCATCCTCCTGCTCTCTTGATATTTTACCTGGATCTTTGTTTAAAAATGTCTTTCAGTCTATTGGTCCCTGTGTGCTCACAATTATCAATACCTCACTGGTTTCTGGTCAGGTCCCTGTTTATTGTAAGAATGCTGTTATTCACCCACTATTAAAAAAACCTAAGCTTGATGCTTCTCTTCTCAGTAGCTACAGACCGATTTCAAAATTACCGTTCATTGCTAAGATTTTAGAAAAGGTTGTGGCTAAGCAGCTTATAGCTGTTCTAGATGAATACAGCATTCTGGATGAATTCCAATCTGGCTTTCGTAGAGCTCACTCTACTGAAACTGCACTTCTTAAGAGTCTCCAACGACATTTTGATGAGATGTGATGCAGGAGAATGCTCCGTTCTGTTGATGTTGGACCTGACCTCCGCCTTTGATACTGTGGACCATCATATTCTGCTAGATAGGCTGAGACACTGGGTGGGTATATCAGGGGCTGCTTTGGACTAGTTTGAATCCTATTTGCATGAACGATCCTTTTCTGTGGCTACCTCTAAGTACAGTTCCTCTTCTACTTTTCTTGCCTATGGTGTGCCACAAGGTTCAGTTTTGGGGCCTTTATTGTTCTTACTGTATTTACTTCCTCTTCAACACTTATTGAGCACTTTTAAGGACATTTCATATCACTGCTATGCAGATGATATTCAGTTGTATATCTCCTTTAAGCCCCATGATGTTTCCAAGCTACAGATTTTGCACAAGTGCATAGACTCCATTAGATGTTGGATGGCTGGAAACTTTCTTCAACTAAATGAGGAGAAGACTGAAGTCCTTGTTTGTGCTCCTAAAGAATTTTGTACCTAGTGTTATGGAAAACTTGGGTCCATTTGCTACATTTGCAAAACCATCTATCAGGAACCTTGGTGTTACTATTGACTCAGCTCTGACTTTGGATGCCCATGTAAAATCTCTGGTTCGCTCCTGTTTTTATCACTTGAGAAACATCGCTAAGCTGAGTCCCGTTGTATCGCGCTCCGAGTTAGAAATTGTCATTCATGCATTTGTTTTATCTCGTCTGGATTATTGTAATTCTTTGTTTACTTGTTTATGTAAAGCCTCTTTGGAGTATCTGCAAGTTGTTCAGAATGCTGCTGCAAAGCTTCTGACCAAGTCCTCCAAGTTTTCCCATGTCACACCCCTGCTGATCCAGCTGCACTGGCTCCCTGTTAAATTCAGAATCCAGTTTAAGGTTTTGACCTTGACTTTCAGGGCTCTGCATGGACAAGCACCAACATATATAAGTGAACTTTTACATCCATACATTCCCAGTAGGTCCCTGAGGTCATGTGACCAGGGCTTGCTGGCTGTCCAACACACGAGGCTGAAAACAAAAGGTGACAAAGCTTTTGTAACTGTGGCCCCAGATTGTGGAACTCTCTCCCTTTGAGCCTGAGATCTGTGGACTCCGTGGTCGCTTTTAAAAAAACAGCTAAAAACTCATCTTTTTAAACTTGCTTTTGGTTGATTTTTATTTTTAGGTTTTAGCTTCTGTGAAGCACTTTGTGATTTTTATCTTGAAAGGTGCTATATAAATAAAGTTTTACTTATGTTCTCTTTTTTTCTATTTTCTTCCCCATCTTCTGTTTGCTGAGCCTGGCTCTGCTGGAGGTCTCTTTGTTTTAAAAGGGAGTTCTTCCTTCCCACTGTCGCCAAATGCTTGTTTAACAGGGATCATGATTGTTTTCTCTCTTGTATTTTTAAATACTATGTTTCAATTATTTCTAAAAACCAGTCAATATTCATTCCTTCATCCTCCATGCTCATGAACAGTGCCCAGTCTCAGGTGGATACTCCTGCTACATGAGGCCTAGCCGGTTGAGGTCTAAGCATCCCCCCCGAGCATATTCCTTCCCAGATAATTAATGCCCCAACACAAAACATCTCATGCTGAATGATGTTACAGGCTACATAACCTTTGGCTTCCCCTGACCCTTTCATGTCTGTCACTTGTGCTCAGGGTGAACCTGCTCTCGTCTGTGACTTTGTGAAGTTTGTTTCTGTTTGTATGGTCAGAAGCAGGTTCAGCACCTCCTGCCCAGCTGTCCTACAGTAACTTCTGTCTCCTCGAATTTCCTCCATGCTCAAAACAAAATCCAGAAAAGATGATGTGGAAAAAAATGTGTTGCCTCCACCTGTGAAACCTTTCCTGCTTTGGGGTGCACTTGTTGTTAATTTTATTAACACCAAAGCAGCAGAAAATGAAGCAAGCCCCTGTGCTACTTAACTACCAGGTCAGTATCCCAACAGTTTAACTGACTTGATGCTATCCTTTTTTAATAGTGCTCCTTTTCTTTTTCTTTTTCTTTTTTTTTTCTTTTTTTTTTTTTTTTTTGGAGTAGTGAATATCATGGGGAAAACGAAAGAGGTCTGAGAACAGTGAGTTGTTCATGCTCATCAAGCTTGAAAAGGCTTACAGAAGCATCTCTAAGGACAGTTAAATAGACTGTATTAATGAACGGATAAATGGTAAATGGACTGATTCTTTTTTTGCGCTTTTCTACCCTACCTGAGCACCACAAGCTATTTATAAAACATGCCTCATTCATTCATTCACACTCACTCATACAAGCACTTTTAAGTTGCTTTTTCTATGTAGGTGATCTACTGTTACTCTTCTAACAAAAGAGCCTAGCTCCATCTGTGAAATATAGTGAAGGCAGTTTCATGGTTTCAGCTTTGCTGTATCCCGGCCACTACATCTCAGCATCAAAGACAGAACAAAACAATGTTGAATTACAACCACTTCAATTTCTTAAAAGCTGGCTGACAAAGCAAAGTAGGCTAAATGATCAAAAACAACATATCAAGCCATCATTTAAAGAAGCTATAAGTTATGGAACAGAAAACAATAAAACAAAGTAATTGAGATCAGTCTGGAAAAGCTTACAAACGCATTGCTAAGACTCTGAGCCTCCAGCGAACCATGGTAAAAGCCATTATCCACAAATAGACTAAACTGGAACAGAGTTGAACCCTCGCAGGCTTACAACAATTATTCCAAGAGTGCATCAGCGACTCATCCTGGAGGTCACAGAACCCAGGACAATATCCAAAGAACTGCCCCTCTACTTTCCACTCTTAACACAGTTAAAGGTAAGTGTTCATGATTCAGCAATAAGAGACTGGGAGACTGGGCAAGACTCACAGGTGACCAATAACACAAAGGCTCATTGGCCAATAAAACAACTTAATGATCTCCAAGACTTCTGGGAAGATATTATGTTGACTGATGAGACAAAAGCTGAATTTTTTTGGAAGGTTTCCGTCCCATTCCATCCGGTATGAAACTAACACAGCATTTCATGAAAAGAACATCATACCAACAGTCAAACGTGATGATAGTGTTATGGTCTGAGCCTGAATAGGTGTAAATGAGATAAAAATCCAGTTTTCAACATTCTTTTATTTTCCTTCCATGGATCATGTAATCCAGCCAATATTTGTCCTGGTCGTGAGAACTGGATCGGATCACTCTGATTCACTTACAGACTTTTAAGGATGACCAAATCTGGATAATTGGTACTCTAATTGACGTGCAATGAAAAAGCTAAAAAAAAATGACAGATGGCAGCAAAAATTTACATTCTTAAATCTTAAGAATATCCACACTACCGATCAAAAGTTTTAGAACACCCTAACCTTTCCAGTTATTTATTGCAATTCAGGTCGTTTCCAGTCCAATGAATAACTTGAAATGGTACAAAGGTGAGTGGTGAACTGCCAGAGGTTAAAAAAAAAGGTAAGTTTAGTTCTTACCTTTGCTTTAGGGGAAAGTGGGGTGATTTGTGCCAGCGGGGAAGTTGTGCCACCCCTGTTTCTAGGGAACCATAGAAGAAATTGGTCATGTGACCACACATTTTTGCAGAGCCAGCCATTTCACTCATCCTGCAAAGAAGAGAGCCTCATTGTAGCTCAGAGTAGCTCAAAAGAGATTGATAGTTTCATTCCACTTAACAACAACACTGACTGTGAGTTCAGACATCCAGAATGATGATGATGATGATGATGATTGTGACAAGAATCTATCTGCTGGGAATTTGGCATGATTTGCTGGTGGCTAATTGCCAATGTTTTCAAAGTATATTTTGAAATGCTTGAGTGTCGTGCACCACTCTTTTGAAAAAACGATGTTTGGCTTCAATCCTTATGGTCTAAATGTGCAGCAGGGGCCCAAAGCAGAGTTGGATAATGTTTTGCATAGTGACGTTTAGTTTGAAGCCTGACATCAGGAAAAACCTCTAGCACTACTTGCCTATGATCACTGATTTTACACTCAAAGCAGCACGGTGCCGTAATTAGCACTTTTGCCTCACAGCAAGAACGTCCTGAGCTTGATTCCACCCTCAGGCCGGGGTCTTTCTGTGTGGAGTTTGCATGTTCTCCTCATGTTTGCATGGGTTCCCTCCGGGTACTCCAGCTTCCTCCCACAGTCCAAAGACATTCAGTTAGTGGGGTTATGTTAATTGGAAACACTAAATTGCCCATAGGTGTGAATGTGAGTGTGAATGTTTATTTGTGTGTTAGGCCTGCGACTGACTGGCGACCTGTCCAGGGTGTACCCCGCCTCTCGCCCTAAGACAGCTCCAGCACCCCCACAACCCTAACAAGGATAAAGAAGAGAATAGATGGATGCAAGTTTCATCAGTACTTTCATCAGTAAATGTAGGGTGCAATGCCAACTCAACCACCTCTTTTAAGTCCATCAAAACTGCCCATGCCCATTCTTTGTCACGCTGAGCTGCAGATGATTCTGCTCGCACCGCGTGACAAAGGAGTCAACCACAGCCTGGTACTCTCATTCACCCTCACTGATGAATCCAACCACCGCAGAGTCATCAGAAAACTTCTGAAGATGGCAGGTCTCTGTGCAGTAGCTGAAGTCTGTGGTGTAGAGGGTGAAGAGGAAGGGGGAGAGGACAGTCCTTGTTGCTGATCACCTTGTCAGGCACACAGTGTTGAAGACACATATTGTAGTCAGCAATGCAGGCCACGGAAAAGGCATCCACCTGCATCGCTGTCAGCTTATCACCCAAGAGGATCGGCCTGATGGTGTTCAATACACTGGAAACGTCAAAAACATGACACTCACAGTGGTCGCCAGCTGGTTCAGCTGGGTGTAGGCACGATTGAGCATCCTTAGCTCGAGACTAAATTGGATCCTGATGTGGTCTGACTATGGGTCGGAGCTGGTTCAGGATGTCTTTCCAGGGTCTTCATGACGTGGGAAGTGGGAGCCACTGGGATGTGGCGTATTTGGTACAGGAATGAGGCATGACATCTTCCACAGCACTGGGACACTGTGCAGACTCGGACTCATCATGAACACTTTGTGAAAGACTCCACAAAGCTGGGGTGCACAGGCCTTGAGGACATGGGGACTCACCCCGTCTGGTCCAGCAGACTTGCCTGAGTGGAGTCTTCTCATTAGTCTCTGAACCTGGTCATGAGTAAAAGTGACGGGTGGGGGAGGGGTGTCAGGACTCTCACAGGAAGCTATGGTACAATATGGAGAGAGAGGGAGAGACAGTGGAGTGGCTGTGGATTGCTGGCTGACTGCAGTATTGAATCTGTTGAAAAATACATTTCATTCATTGGCTCATGCTGTTCTGAGTTTCCACTCCAGCTTTCTCCAGTACTTGTCCTTAGCCTCTCTGATCTTGCCCTTCAAAAATATCTGACCGATTCTCACCTGCTCTCTATTGTCCATTGTTACCCAGCCGTGTAACAATGGACTGGTACAGAAGGTTATGTAGTCAGTGGTACTGTCAGTAAGCCCGTTGATTTCCTCACCATAAGGTTCATAGAGTGTCTCCCAGTCTGTAAGCTCAAAACAGCCTTCAGTTCTGCTAAATGGTAAATGGCCTGTATTTGTATAGCGCTTTACTAGTCCCTAAGGACCCCAAAGCGCTTTACACATCCAGTCACCCACCCATTCACGCACACATTCACACACTGGTGATGGCAAGCTATGTTGTAGCCACAGCCACCCTGGGGCGCACTGACAGAGGCTAAGGCTTCCTCCGATTGACATGTACATCACACCCACCCCGTGGGCTCAATTTCTTCGTATTTATAGGGGGTGATACTGAGCCATTTTGCCCCACCCATGTCTGAAACCATTAAAATATGTAAATTACCTCTAGACTTGACATGTCCGCAAAATGTCAGTAATTTTTGAGTGCCCCCAAAAAGGAATAACACGTCCTATGACAACTGGGTGGTGATGGAAAATACCGTCTGACCAAATAGTAATGATGATCATGATCATGTGTGACAACAGCAGTTAAAATTTCATATAGATTGAATGATGTTTACAACCTGCTGCGTATTTCCTGTTCCCACTAGGCAGCACTCTAACCACTGCTGACAAAGGGCATATTAATCTGTTTGGGGCTGCTCTCTCATCATGACTGTTAAGTTTGGTAGAGACTGTGCAAGTTACCACAGTTTCATGCCTCATGTGACTGGCCTTTAGGATATGGCTCCAAGAAACATTTTTGTACATCAAGTGACTCCATAATATGGCTCATGCCCTGAAAAGTACAGAGTAATCATGATAAAAGGTGGGGAAAAATAGTTTGTTTTTTCAGATATTACTTAGAGCCAGCTTAATTGGGTCTAGGACTGTGAATGATTCTCTATGTCTGTTTAAACCCTGTAACAAAGTGGTAATCTATCCAGGGTGTGCATTGGCTTTTGTCAAAAGTCAGCTGGCATAGGCTATTCGGTTGGATCATTACACAGTGAAGTCATATTGCAACATTGAGTTTGACCAATGAACTGGCTCTGTATTAACATCAGCGTACTTTTATTTCAGCCCTGAACACATGATAGGGTAACTCCTTGTGATGCAAAGAATCCTGTCACAGTGGATACAGCAGGCACGGTGAAACCCTGAACTGTGTAAGTGATACTTGACCACAACACCAAGCAAAATGAGGTGTGCTGCCAACTAACCTGCAAGGTACCACTGCTTGTTTTCACATGAAAGTTGATAGAGCTGCTCCACAAGCCTTCAGAGAATTCCTCAGTACCACCACAGTACAGTAGTAGTAGGAGCACACACCATCACTGCAAGGCTGGCTTTACCGCTACTGACCATGTGGACAGGACTCTCTTTGTGGGGTTTCATGCTTCTCAGATACTTCATAAAAACATGAGTTTAAGTGCCCTTTGCTCACCAAGTTATCTGCATGAAACAGAGCCAGTATATCGAGCCAATACATAGAGTGCTGTGCAAATGTGTTGAGTCAGCCATCATTTCTTCATATTCTATTGGAGATTATGTATCGGAATTTCAGGAGCAGGACCACGCCCCCAAACACACTCCTTCCGGTTGTCATCTATATAGGTTCCCCCAGTTCTGCAAGCTGTTCATTTTCGTTTACGTGCCCCACCCTCCCTCCCTCCTTGTTCTCAGTTTTCTAACTTCTTCATTTCTATTTAGCGCATGGGGATCTGCCAGGCCCGGGAGCCAGCGCCAGTCCCCTCCGAGGCCTTCCCCAAACTGCAGCTCAATTCATGTCCAAGCATTCACCTTTTTCGGTTTAACAGCCTTTTAATAGGTAATGAGGACGTGGGCCCAGCTAGTGAATTAGAAAAATGACCACCTCTGTATATACTGATGCAAATTTGAACCTAAAATTTCAAATCTATCACCTGTTGCCACTGATTGGACAGGCACCTATCTAATACTTATAAAACTTCTTTTGTCCTTCACTTGTCTACTTTCCTATTTGTTTTTAATAACACACCGCTGAGACATGCCAGGTTTGGGGCTAAAAGTTCTTTGGGAATAATTACATTTGTACGGCAATTGGGGGTTTTTTGTTTTGGGTTTTTTTTGTTTTTTTACATTTATGATAGATTCAAGAAAAAAATGGCACAAAGCATATGTTTTTACAACAGCCTACCAGTAACAAGGTGCCTAACATTACAATTTTAATTTGTCAGCAGTGTGCAAACAAAATACTCATTCATCACTTGATTTAGGCGCCCTTTTTATGCTTGAATTTAATTTTAACTGATTTTATTTAAAAAGGGACCATGTACATTGTTACCAATTTAAGACATTGTACTACAGTTATAGAAGTACAATGTGTCATTTTTTTGAAAAAGAATATTTTACCGTTTAAATTGGCACTGATAAAATAGTGCAACATCTTCTTTGCCAGCTGACTGCACATCTTGGTACACCTGGTCTAGTGAGAAAAAGCTGGAGTGTAGACCTCCAGCTTGTCAGGCTGGTGACTCAAACACCAGACCCCTTAGACTGCGTTTAATTTTAGTCCCCTTGTTTTCCAGTGAGTTATTGGTTCTATCACTAGGTCGCCACTATAAATTAAAGTCAGTCTGTTAGCAGCAACCAACCAACTCAGTGATGCTAAACATGTTATAAAAACTTTCAATTTAAGCATGTTCTTCTTAAATCCAACTTCACAGACATTGTTAAATCTATGTGAGGTTTTGGGAGCAGGGCTCAATAGAGTAAACATACAGTGCTTCACGTCCACTTTAAAGACGTTGCTCTGTGCTTACTGTATACACATATACAGTAATTCAAAAAGAAAGGCTATCAGTATGCGAATCTGACTTATGAATAATACTTTTAAATCTCAAACAGTTTTGAGGAAAGATATAGCACCTGCAAGAGAGGTCGTTTAAGCATTGTGAACTAATATTAATAAGCTAACCTAATAAAAACAGAACTGAAATCAGGACTATCATCAACTTCCAACACAACTCATTCAACACTTTTGATTTAATATGGATGATGAAAACAACCTATCTCATTCTTATCCTTTAGGGAACAGAAGTTATAGTCATAGCATTTTGCTACCTTTGAGTCCATTTACTTGGCACAACACATACAGTATGTGACACATATACACACCGTGCAGAGCAGCCACTGAATTGGAATTGAACCATTAGTACCCTAACCTGCTGTGAGGACAAATAAAGTGTGGCCAGAGGGGACAGACGCAGGGCTCCAGAACCGATTCAGTAACATAGACTGGAATATGTTCATCCACACAGACTTAGACCAGTACGCCTCATCTGTACTGGACTACATCTCTACGACTACAGACACTGTCACCACGTACCCCAACCAGAAGCCTTGGATGAACTGGGATGTTTGTCTCCTCCTGAAGGCCCGCAATACCGCCTTCAGGTCAGGGGATGCACAGGCCTACAGTATAGCCAGGGCTAATCTAAAGAGGAGCATCAAAAATGCCAAACACCACTAGAAAAAGAAGGTAGGACACTTCTTCAACTCCAACCCCCGACGTATATGGCAAGGACTCCAGAACATCACAGACTACAGGACCATCAAACCCTCCCCTGCATCCTCTGATGTCTCTTTCCTCAACGATTGAATCCAACAACTGCAACTAAAGCAGATGTGACTCCAGATCACCAACCACTGACTCTCTCCCCCACCGATATAGGAGCGGTGCTGAGGATTAATGTCCACAAGGCTGCAGATCCTGATGGCATCCCTGGGCGTGTTCTCAGAGCGTGTTCTGGGGAGCTTGCAGGAGTGCTGACAGACATATTCAACCTGTCCTTGGCCCACGCTGTGGTATCGCCCTGCTTCAAATCCACCTCCATCGTTCCGATACCCAAAAACTCCAAACCATCAAGCCTCAACGACTACCGCCCAGTAGCACTCACCCCCATCATCACAAAGTGGTTGGAGCGGCTTGTCCTAGCACACCTCAAATCCTGTCTCCTCCCACCCTGGACCCCCACCAATTCGCTTACCGTCAGAACAGGAGCACAGAGGATGCAGTCTCCATCGCACTGCACTCTGTCCTCTCACACCTGGACAATAAACACACCTTCGCCAGAATGCTGCTTACAGACTTCAGTTCAGCATTTAATACAATCCTCCACTCACAACTCATCAGGAAACTGACAGACCTGGGCATCAGTTCCCTCATCTGCAAATGGTTTGTCAGAAGAAAAATTGTATATATGTGATCAGCTACATGAAATGTATTCTTTCATTTATCATTAAGCACATGTCTACGTGACTTTTCACCTAGTAACTTGTGTGACGAACTTATTCAGCTACTAACGACTTCCTGTTTTCAGAGAACATTTAGATGTAGAGAAGAGAAACCTCAACTCTTTTACGAGAACATACAGATGTAGAAAAGGGAAAAACCCGCTGCTCTGAGTGACGTTGTTATCTTTGTACACACACACACACACACACACACACACACACACACACACAGAACTGTATAAATAAAAGTCGCAGGCAGTAATGAGACGCAGATCTTGCGTTCCATGACTGCCCCTCGCGAGTGAAAGACAACTGCAGTGTTTGTGTTTTCTAACTCAGGTGTTATCAGCTGAAGAAGTACGGGGTGATTTAAAGAAATCCCCTGTCATGGTTACCAGACTTCCTGACCAACCGCCCCCAACATGTCCGGCTGGATAACCGCTGCTCATCTACCATCACAATGAACACCGGTGTACCACAAGGCTGTGTGATGAGCCCTTTCCTCTACTCCCTCTTCACCCACGACTGCAGACCTGCTGATGGTTCCAACACCATCATTAAGTTTACAGATGACACCACGGTGATTGGCCTCATCAATGACAATGATGAGACCGCCTACAGGGAGGAGGTGGATCGTCTGGCTGAGTGGTGCGACACAAACAACCTGCTGCTCAACACCGAGAAGACCAAGGCGCTCATTGTGGACTACAGGAGGAATGCTGACCCACATCCACCCATCTACATTAAGGGGACGGCTGTGGAGCGTGTGAACAGCTTCAAGTTCCTGGGAGTCCACATCTCCGACCGACCAACTGCTCCAAGCTGGTCAAGAAGGCTCACCAGCGCCTCTTCTTCCTGAGGACTCTGAGGAGGAACCACCTGTCCTCAGACATCCTGGTGAACTTCTACCGCTGCACCATCGAGAGCATCCTGACCAACTGTATAACAGTCTGGTACGGGAACTGCTCTGCCTCGGCCTGGAAGGCGTTGCAGAGGGACGTGAAAACTGCCCAGCGCATCGCCGGAGCACCACTTACTGACATACAAGACAGGAAGCGGTGTCTGAAAAGGGCTGGGAAAATCATCAAAGACCCCAGTCACCTAGCACATGGACTCTTCACCCTCCTGCCCTCTGGGAGGGTTAGGGTTAGGAGCCTCCGGACTAAGACCACCAGGTACCGGAAAAGCTTCTTTCCTACAGCTGTCAGACTCCTGAACTCTGCCTCCTGACATCTGACCCACATTAAACTCATGGACTGGACATACACACACCCACAACCACCTATAACTGAACACACACACAATGGACAAAACAAACAAATGGCCGACTGTACCCTCATACACACAATAATAACATGGACTGAACCACCAGTCACAACCACTAGCACTTTATATAACAACTGTACTGTATCCATATATCTCAGTGATCTCAACTGCACTACTGTAAATGGTGTATAGACAATCATACTGTACAAGACAATAATTATAGTTTTACAACTGTTTATTAATTCTCGCAATTGTATATCTATAATCTGCTATAGCTTTTCATATTTATAACCATACGTTTAACCTGTTCATAGCCTGTACATAGCTTGTACACTCACTACAGTTATAGCCTGTACATATAGTATATTCATAACATACCTTCATACCGTGTACATTATAACACATCTATAACAGATCTATATTCTGTAATATATCTATATTATTGCTAAAGCACTTCTGGATGGATGCAAACTGCATTTCGTTGCCTTGTACCTGTGACATGTGTAATGATAATAAAGTTGAAATATATTCTGTTCTGTTCTATGCTACTGCATGGCAGACCCAGCAACAAGGGCAGAATGAGCAAATGAAGGGACTCTCACATGCAAACACAAGAACAAAACTGACGTGAGTGAATTTGCCAACTGTTTGCAGCACAAATTATCTCTTACAAAAATCCTTTTAAATAGAGCCCATGATTTTGCCAGACCTTTGCTGCTGCAAGCCTCCACAATCCGGTGGGCGATCCTCTGATTAGACAGAGCAGTCAAATAAATATATAATCTGAGTGTGGTCAACATAGGTATGAAGCGCATACATCAGACACAAACCGTGTTGGGAAGGTTACTTTTAAAATGTATTCCACTACAGATTACATGCCACAAAATATATTTTGCAACGTATTCCGTTACGTTACTCAATGAGTGCATCCAGGAGATGTGTCTTTATAGTTAAACTATGGCTGAGCCAGTGACGCCTAGGAAGAGACTAGGTGACAACCAAGAAAAGTTTGGTGACCACTGGAGAGACAGATGACAGCTCGGAAAGATGGCTCTAGGGGCAGGGTGGGCTAGCATCCCGGTCTGCAGTTTTCGTGAGAAAGCACCCCAAAAAGCTACGGAAAGCCCTACAGAAAGATACCCCCAGGAGATCCCGAGAGGGGGGTAGGATGAGGTCTCCAATCGGACGGACTCAAGGTTAACAACCAACGCAATGGAAAGGACTACGAGTAAGACATGTATCTTTGGCAAGCTGTGTAAGAACCAGCGCGGCCTAAAGGTCCATCAGGCCAGAATGAAATGTTTGGAGTAAGGTGAGGTGCAACGCACAGGTCCTGAACCTGGTGAGACGCAGGAGGAGCCCGGCCCGGAGGCACCCCACAGAGCCCAGTCCCTCCACACACCGGACTATTCCAATCCAAGCAGTGTAGTTCCACAACAGCGGATTAAGTGGCCCCCAGCCAGCAGCCGGAGCGAGTGGCAGAAGTTTGATGAGGATGTTTCCCACATCATACAAGCTGTGGCCAAAAGAGATGTTGACAGCAGGCTTAAAACAATGACCACCATCATAGTCAGCTACGCCTCAGAAAGGTTCGGCCTGACCGAGAAGTGTAACAACAAGACCCCTTACACCATGAACCGCAGGGCCATGAAGATTCATCGACTGCACCAGGAGCTTAGGAGCCTTAAGAAGCAGTTTAAGAACGCTGATGCGGAGGAGAAGCAAGCTTTAGAGGAACTGCATAACATCTTGTGGAAGAAGCTGATTACCCTCCGTAGAGCAGAATGGCACAGGAGGCGGGGAAGAGAGAGAGCCAGGAAACGTGCAGCTTTTATTGCTGATCCCTTTCGCTTTTCCAAACAATTGCTTGGGGTTAAGCAAAGCGGCCAGTTGGAGTGCTCAGCAGAGGAGGTGAATAACTTCCTTCATGAGACCATGAGTGACCCACTGAGGGAACAAGACTTGGGACCAAACAAAGCTCTCATCAACCCTGCCCCACCATCAGTAGAGTTCAAGTTGACGGAGCCAAGTTTGAAGGAGGTGTGTGAGGTCATCAAGGCAACCCACTCAGCATCCTCCTCCAGTCTACCTTGTTTATAAGCACTGCCCAGAGCTGCTTTGCCACCTGTGGAAGATCTTAAAGGTGATATGGTGGAGAGGGAGAGTCACTGATCAGTGGAGGTACGCAGAGGGAGTCTGGATTCCCAAAGAGGAGGACTCGAAAAACATAAACCAGTTTCGGAGAATCTCGCTATTGAGCGTGGAGGGTAAGGTGTTTTTTAGCGTTGTCTCCCAGAGATTGACCGAGTTTCTCCTTAGAAACAATTACATTGATCCATCAGTTCAGAAGGGAGGGATCCCAGGAGTTCCTGGTTGCCTAGAACACACTGGTGTAGTTACACACCTTATAAGAGAAGCCCATGAGAACAGAGGCGACCTAGCTGTGTTGTGGCTGGACCTGACTAATGCATATGGGTCGATCCCACACAAACTGGTTGAGCATGCTTTACACCTCCACCATGTCCCCAGCAAGATCAAGGACCTGATCATGGACTATTACGCCAATTTCAGGCTCAGGGTCACTTCTGGGGCAGTTACTTCAGGCTGGCACCACCTCGGGAAAGGTATAATAACAGGCTGTACCATCTCAGTTACGCTCTTTGCCCTTGCAATGAACATGGTGGTAAAGGCTGCGAAGGTGGAGTGCAGAGGGCCGCTGGTCAGGTGTTCGTCAGCCCCCTATCAGAGCCTATATGGATGACCTCACCATTACAACATCATCAGTCCCAGGGTGTAGGTGGATCTTGCAAAGTCTTGAGAGACTCATCTCATGGGCAAGGATGAGTTTTAAACCTTCCAAGTCAAGATCGATGGTACTGAAGAAGGGCAAGGTGACGGACAAGTTCTGGTTCTCAATCTCAGGAACCATTATTCCATCCATAACGGAACAACCAGTCAAGAGCTTGGGGAAACTCTTTGACTCCAGCCTGAAAGACTCTACTGCCATTCAGAAGGCAAATGAGGAGCTGCGAGCGTGGCTCATTAAGGTGGATAAGTCCGGCCTGCCTGGAAGATTTAAAGCCTGGATCTACCAGCATTCCATCCTGCCCCGAATCCTGTGGCCCTTGCTTGTCTATACAGTTCCAATAACTACTGTGGAATCCCTGGAAAGGAAGATCAGTGGCTTTCTTCGTAAATGGCTGGGACTTCCTCGCAGTCTCACCAGCGCTGCCTTGTATGGGGCAAGCAACAGCTTGCAGTTACCCTTCAGTGGCCTCACAGAAGAGTTCAAGGTGGCACGCACATGAGAAGCCCTACAGTACAGAGATTCTAAAGACTGCAAGGTGGCATCAGCAGGTATTGAGGTAAGGACAGGAAGAAAGTGGAAGGCTGAGAAGGCAGTTGAGGTGGCAGAGTCACGCCTAAGGCAGAAAACACTGGTGGGGGTCTTAGCAACAGGGGGAGCAGGCTTGGGGTACTTCCCAAAGGCCCAGGTCAGCAGGGCACAGGGAAAGGAGAGACATCAGCTACTCCAGAAAGAGGTCCGAGCAGGTGTGGAGGAGGAGCGAGTAAGTAGAGCTGTAGGCCTTAAGCAGCAGGGAGCATGGACAAGGTGGGATAGCACCTTGCAGCGCAAGGTCACCTGGGCAAACATCATGCAGGCAGACTTCCACCGGATCCGATTCGTGCAGGCAGTATACGACACTCTGCCAAGCCCAGCAAACCTCCATCTGTGGGGGAAGAGCGAGACACCTGTCTGTCCCCTGTGCTCTGGAAGAGGGACCCTAGAACACCTCCTTAGCAGCTGCCCAAGGGCCCTGGCCGATGGTCGGTATCGTTGGCGGCATGACCAGGTGCTCAGAGTAGTTGCTGAAAAGATTGCCTCAGCACCAGCAAGCATCATCTTGCTCCGAGGAAGGCAATTTCTTTCATTAAGGCTGGAGAGAAACCCCAGGTGCGCCCACATTTAACAACCGGCCTCCTCAACACAGCCTCTGATTGGCAGCTACAGGCTGACCTGGGTAAGCAGCTAAAGTTCCCTCAGAACACTGCAAAAACATCCCTCCGGCCAGACATGATAATTATTTCTGAGGCCTCAAAACAGCTGATCATGCTGGAACTCACAGTGCCCTGGGAAGAGCGGATCGAGGAGGCCAATGAAAGGAAACGAGGAAAGTACCAGGAACTAGTGCAGGAGTGCAGGGGAAGGGGCTGGAAGACTTTCTATGAGCCCATAGAAGTGGGTTGTAGGGGCTTTGCAGGACGATCACTCTGCAAAGTCCTAGGCCGGCTGGGCGTGGCTGGGGTAGCCAAGAAGAGGGCCATCCAGGCTGTGAGTGAAGCGGCAGAGAAAGCCACAAGGTGGCTGTGGATCAAGAGGGCTGATCCGTGGGTAGCTACTGGTACGCAAGTCGGGGCCTGATCACCCCCAGCTGGGTCGCCTGGGCGAGGGTGTATGATGTTGTGAGACCCGAAACAGCTGATGACCCCAGGATACATCACTGAAGATGCGTACCAGTGCATCCAGGAGATGTGTCTTTATAGAGAGTAACGTATTCTGAATACTTTGGATTACTTAATATATTATAATGCTTTTTACAACTACATGAATGTACTACTGCTGTGTTATTTATTACAATTACTGAAGGCTACTCACCATACCAATACCCAGTAGTGGTTTTTGATATGGGCGACATGGGTAGTTGCCTAGGGCGGCATCGTGGTGGAGGCGGCATCACGGGCATTGGCAAAAAAAAAGTTGCTTGTACTCATGCTGCCCCGACATCATGCCAGCGAATTTTGGGGATGTCATAGGCACTGATCGGTTTTCTATCACCCATTTGCTGGGAGTAAGGGCGCCCTCTGTTTGCGAGGTGCACCTGTTGCTTGTGGCACAGGGAGGTGAGGCCGGGGCGGCAGGGGATTCTCTAGCTGGTTGGAGCAGCACCTAATAACCAACCCGCAAAATAAAACAAATAAAACGCCTGCTCGCTGCTGAAGTCAAAGTAAACTTTATTGTCATCTCCGCTACATACAGTACAGTATAGAGAGAGACGAAACGACAAGGCTCCAGTTACAGCAGTGCAAGTAAACAAACAATATATATAAGAAGAGTAAGAAAATAAATATACACTTTAGGACTCGGGGTTAAGGGATCAATAACAGTTTAAAATTTCTAATTTACAGTTTGATGGTTTAAAGTCTCACACACAACCCGTTGAAAGGGGAGGGAGACCTGCTGCTTCCAAATAGAACACATTTAATTCGTAATGTTGTAAATCCAAGCCCATTATGTATTCATGATTGAATCCTGGGTTGTGTGTAACCCCAGAAATACACCCTAGACAAAGCGAATCTGTGAACTAAGGTGTAGGTTTATTAGGTTATGTTGTGGTGATCCTCTGGTTGAGGGATGGGTGTTCATACTGGAGTGCAAAATTAAAACCAATGGAAGATGGACAAGAAAGGTTCAAAGCCATCAGGTGCTCAGTTTAGAAAAAAGAGAAAAGAAGAGGAGAAAAAACGAACAAAAGATACAGGTAAGCAGATGTGTCATTGGATAATTGCAGGTCATCCTGAAACAATCAGAATACTTTATTAATCTCTAAGGAAATTATGTGGGTTACAGTTGCTCCAAGAAGAAATGGTAAAAATAGTAACAGACTAAACTCCAAACAATACGGGTTTCCACCGGCGTGGAATTACCAAAAATAGAGAGGGCACAGCCTAACATATGAAACAGGAAAAGACCACCGTGTAATCCATTTATTTCAACAAAGTAACTGTATTCTGAATACCACCTTTTTAAATGGTAACTGTCATGGAATACAGTTACTTATATTTTGTATTTTAAATATGTAATGACGGTACATGTATTCCGTTACTCCCCAACACTGGACACAAATATAAAAGGAGGAAGGAAAAAAACAAACAAGAAACAAATAAAAAAACAGAAAATCCACACACTATAAGCTGCAGACCATCTGAAGAAAACTGTGTGCAAAAAGGATGAACAGAAAAAATACTTTTACTCACTAGGTTTGCAGAAACCAGAGGGAAGAGCAAGCAAGAAACTTCACATCTGTATACAGGGGCAGATGTGGCTCAGAGATAGAGTGGGTTATCTATCAATCCAATCTTTAAGTGATGACCTGATGAATCCTGCTTCCGGGCCCAACCTACTCTGCGTTTAATAAGGCTGTTGTGTTTTTTACATGTTTTAATGTTTTGTATCTTGTTCTATTTAATCTCAACAAGCCCCTAAAAACAGTCAGTGATCACTGTCGGCCTCCCTCGGTTTTTATTACCGCTAATCATTTTAAAGCTCAGTTTACAAAACCTTGTGATGTAACTACAGCCCAGCCCATGCAGCAGTATATTAATGACTAACCTCATATTGTGGATGGATTATCTCAGTTGTTCTCCTGACTGAAGTTTGGTCCGTTTACAGCATCCTGCCATGCGATCGCATTTGTCCCTAACCATCGGGAACCCTCACGTTAACTTTTATCGAGTGGAAAAAAGTTAGCGTTCATCCTCCAGCTTCACTGTGTTTATGGTACGCTAACATAGCTGTGTCACTAGTGATCACGTAGCGCATCATTATATGCTTCCCAACAAACTCATCTTGTAACCGGAAGGTTGCCGGTTCGATCCCCAGCTCTGTCTGTCTTGGTCGTTGTGTCCTTGGGCAAGACACTTCACCTACCACCTACTGGTGATGGCCAGAGGTGCTGATGGCACGATATGGCAGCCTCGCTTCTGTCAGTCTGTCCCAGGGCAGCTGTGGCTACAACTGTAGCTTGCCTCCACCAGTGTATGAATGTGAGAGTGATTGAGTTGTTGAATTGTAAAGCGCCTTGAGGGTCTCGAAAAGCAGTATATAAATGCAATCCATTATTATTATTATTATTATCATCATCTACCAGCTAGCCCAACTTCAGTTACCCTACAAATGTCACTGCTGTTTAGTTTTCTGTCTTCATTTATGTTGGAATAGCAGATAGAAGATAGCAGAGCTGTACATCTTAATTTGTTTCAGAAATCTCTGTCAGGACATGGTATATTATATTTAGATGGAAACAAGTGAGCTAAGTTCCTGCTAACTTCTAACTTCGTTAAATTTAATAAATCCTGTTTTCATGGATGCCTGGATGTTAAACTTAATTGTTACACCTGGTAAAGCAGCAACACTGATCATTTTTTACAGATGAAAGGATTTAGACAGTGATCGTGTGACCTGCAGCGGAGTTTGGGCCCAGGTACGGCTAATGACGTCAGACTTAAAGACCGGATAGGATGGTCATTTGTTTTGTGGCTCTTGGAGTCTCAGTCAAAGGAGTATCCTTCAACTGAACCCGGAGGTGCTCCTGATGCATCTACTGGAGTTTGAATGTGTGTCTAAATGTTAGAGAAGGCACTCAGGTATAGGAAAAAGCTTGCATGAATATGCGTGTCATTGGGTGAATGACACTTGAATGACCTCTAAAAAGACAAGACAGAAAAAGCACATTCAGATTGAAAGGGAGTGTCCCCCGTTGTCTCTTTATGTAACCACCGTTGGACAGTCTTTTCTTAAATTAGAACTGAACAAAAACATCTCTAGAGCTAGAAAAGTGTCTAGCAGCTCTAAACAGCTGATATGGAGCTTGCACTGTGCTGTGCCATCACATTTTGAAAATTTCCCTGGCCAGTTGCATTCAAAAGTCACCAAAGTGTTAATAATAATAATAATAATAATAATGTATACTTCATTGATCACCGTGCAGAAATTCCTCTCTGGATTTAACCCATTCACTCAGTGAAACAGTGGGCAGGCATTGGGCGGCTGGGGAGCAGCGTGTAGGGAGGATACCTTGCTCAGGGGTACCTCAGGGTAGTCATTCAGTGGATTTGAACCCCCGAGCTTCCAATCATGGTGCTACCACTCTACCTACTGAGCTATCCCTATTCCTATCCCATTTACATTTATTTTCTTCCAGGTGAAGAATACGACAAAGCCACAAGCTGTTTTTCTTTAACAGTGTGTTTATTTCCTCCCGTAGCAATGCTGCTGCCCTTTCTCCCACAGTAGTGTTTGTTAATGGGAGGAAACATGGTGGCCTGACCCAGAACTGTAACCAGTAACCGTGGGACAGTTCTCGCTGCCCACGGTGGGTGAGGGGTTGTCACTCCCCAATACATCTAGAGACAAAGTCAAAGGAGTTTGCAAAGAAAAGCGTCTGGACTTCTTTGAGTTGCTTGAAAACGTTTCACCTCTCATCCGAGAAGCTTCTTCAGTTCTAAGGTCAAATGGCCGAGAGTCCCAGATTTGAACCCAGTGGGAGTATCCCCCCAAAGAGGGACAAAGGACCCCCTGGTGATGGCCCAGGATGTGAGTGGACGCCTTAACGCCTTAACGCCCACTCACATCCTGGGCCATCTGACCTCAGGAATTCACATGACAAGGTGGGGCCAGGTTTCACAATGAGCTCACCCGAAACCCTGGCTGATTAGGTCCCACACCCGCTTTCACACCTTGGCTCATGTGATTAGAGGATCACCAGGGGTCCTTTGTCCCTCTTTGGGGATACTCCCACTGGGTTTAAATCTGGGACTCTCGCCATTTGACCTTAGAACTGAAGAAGCTTCTCGGATGAGAGGTGAAACGTCTTCAAGCAACTCAAAGAAGTCCAGACGCTTTTCTTTGCAAACTCCTTTGACTACGATGACCTGGATGACTGAGAACCTTCACAGACATCTAGAGACAAAGGCATTACCTACATAACCTTGTTTTTTAAGAGCAAGACTGAAGATTTGCAAATGCTATTTGATCTATTTAACTATTTAAATGATATGCAAATATAATACTGTCATATTTTGGGATTTTTTCAGTGTTTTCTCCAGCCACTGAGTCCAGTCTCTGTTTTTCACCTCCCTGCGGGGCCATTTTCATCCAGGCCCAGACAGGTCTGCAGTTCATCTTCTGGAATCAATCGCAGGGATTTAAGGAGCAGCTCGAGCTGCCATTCCGTGCCAGATTTTCTGCTACTCTTTAGTGATAACTTGGCTTCTCTATGTAATTTCTTAGATCTTTTGACTTCTCGTGGCCAATGATATTCTCTCCCTGTTTCCAGTCTGTCTCAGTTTGGGTCCAGGTTTTATCACTTACCTGCTTGGTTCACCTGTTCACTCAACACTGCTCTTCTTCTCTCCACCGCGCTGGTCTAAGCTCGGTCACTGGTTCATTACTCACCTGTCTGCCCTGCTGGACCCTGTCTCCCGCTGGAATCGGAGAGAGTGATTGTTGGAGCTGAGAGAGTCTAGCAGTTGGTATCCCTCCCTGAAAATCACTCTACTCTGCTCAAGTAAGCAAAGTCCACCACCTCCAATCAGTGTAACTGGAAGGTTTTCCCCTGGACCAGTGACACCAACTCTGTTTCCCTCTCTCCTAGTGAGCCCCCTCCTTGTGACTCCTGTTCTGTTTCCCTGGGTGGGTCTGCCTTTGAGTTCCATTGAGTACTCGTGGCTGTTTCAGCCTTGTGACAAACTTGTGTGAGGTGTTTGACACTTAGGAAATGAAAAACAGGAAGAAACCTCTGGCAGAACCAGGTTCAGGAAGAACTGTCATCTGCTTTGACTGGTTGGGTTAAGAAGACAGGATAAAGACATGATGTGGAAGAGAGCCAGAGATTAATATGATTCAGTGCAGAGAGGTCTATTAACACATAGTGAGTGAAGCAGAAACTCCCAGTGCATCATGGGAATCCCCCAGCAGCCTACACCTATTGCAGCATAACTAAGGGAGGATTCAGGGTCACCATATCAAGCCCTAACTATATGCTTTAGCAAAAAGGAAAGTTTGAAGCCTAATCTTAATAGTAGACCCGGTATCTGTCATCCAAATCCAAACTGGGAGCAGGCTCCAGAGAAGAGTGGTCGGAAAGCTGAAGCCACTGCCTCCCATTCCCATCAAAGTGCTCTGTTTGGGTGGTACGATGGCGGATGATGGATGCAATTGGGACAGGGTAAATTAATATATATAGTATATGTATTAATAGGGTTACAACCATGCCTTGGGAAACCGCAGGTGGGAAGCAAATACAATGTAAACAAAATTGGTGTTAGCAAATAATGCAGTGGAACTCCAGTTTGTCCATGTAAACAGGGAACCTTCTTCACACAATAAGGTTAATTATGGAGTCTATTATTCCATAATTGGTTGGAATCATATATAGATATGTGAATAAAAGTTCACAGATTTTAGCAAGGCTATCTCTCCGCTTACTGTAACTTCTCCCAAGGACTACTTCTGATAAGACTCATGGATCAAGAAGCATTTGACTTCATCAGGAAACAGTTTTCTATGCAAGCGATTTATCGTAGAGATCAAAACAAATGATCTTGAGTAAATCCCGTGATCTCTCCTCCCATCTCTCGTGTAATGAATGGTTGGAACACTTAACTTCATTTTGAAAAAAGGTGAAACCCCACCTTTCTAGAGGATGACTTTCAGTGATCCCTGGGAGGATCTCCAAGGAGGGCAAAGATTATCAAGGGAGTAATAATTGTAGACCTTTAATATTCATTAAATGGTTACATTCTTCAATGATTGATTTGAAGTTGATGTTGATTATGCTGGTAGAGTTACTTTTCCATGAGGAGTATCTAGTATAGTCTTGAACTAGATGCTACAGAAAAGCTGTTAAATAACCTAGACTAAACAGTCTCAGCTCCAAGTCCCAGCTAAAATATAGTAAATTCAGTCATTACAAGATTTTATTTAATCAAAAGGAGTGCTTCTGTTTTGGAGTTAGCTTAATCTAGTAATGGTTTTATTCATAGACCATGGTCCATTTCCTGATTTGCCTCCAGGTTTTAACATCAGTGTAAAATTGACTACTGGAGTTTATCCTGAATCTATATCAGACTGGATCATCAGCACATGCATAGTGGGTTGTCTGGGGTTGAGGACAAAAAGTTGTGAGATTGTGTCAAACATCTAGACCCACCTTGAGTCTGCGATGGATACTCTCATGGTGTGGGTGATTTTCATCAATTTCAGCTGCCTCATCTTCATCGCTGACCTCCCCATTCAGAGAATCTTCCACCACCCCAGTTAAACTCTGCTCTAAACCACCATCTTTTTTCGCCTTCACAAGAATCTTCCCCTTAAGATCCTAACACAGGGGTCAAAAAGTCATCTTTAACATATACCATAGGTGTTCGGGGTTTCTTTGAATTTAGCATTCTAGTAGTTGATAATTTGCATTTCTATCAAATGATATGGCATTAGAGTCGGACAATAGATTACAGCCCTCACCTCAGGAGAGGGCAGTCTGATGGGGGTCTTGCCATCCAGTATAGTTTTCAACAACCTGTCACCAAGAATGTGGTTTAGATGATGTGCCATAACTCTCTGTTGTTCAACACTGCAGTGGTTCTCAATGGACAGGATGACTGGATATTGTGATACCTGAATGGGGGAGAGGAGGAAAACAGGTGGAGGGAGTGAGTACCTTTTGTAATTGAAGACTGGAAACAGTTACGGTGGTGTGAAAAAGTGTTTGATCCCTTCCTGATTTCCTGATTTGTATGTTTGGCAAACATAAATGTTTCAGATCAAACCAATTAAAATATTATAGCACAAGTTAACACAAAATGCAGTTTCAAAATGAAGCCATTTATTATGAAGACAGGCCCTGTGTAAAAGTGACTGGACCCTAAACCTACTAACTGGTTGGCCAGCTTAGCATCTTAGCAGCAACAACTGCAATCAAGGATTTGTGATAACTGGAAATCTTTTACAGCACTGTGGAGGAATTTTTGCCCACTCATCTTTGCAGAATTGTTGTAATTCATTCACACTGGAGAGTTTTCAAGCATGAACGGTCTTTTTAAGGTCAAGCCAGAGCATGTCAGTTGGATTCAGGTCAGGACTTTGACTAGGCTACTCCAATATCTTCTTTTGTTTTTCTTAAGCCATTCAGGTAGATTTGCTTGTCCATTTTGAATCCAGAGCCAAACCCGAGTGCACATTAGCTTCAGGTCACAAACAGATGGATGGACATTCTCCTTCAGGATGTTTTGCTACACAGCAGAATTCATGGTTCCATTTGCCACAGCAGGTTTTCCAGATCCTGAGGCTGGGAAACAGCCCCAGACCAACACACTACCACCACCATATTTTACTGTTGGTATGATGTTCCTTTTCTGACAATGTGTTTACAGCTGTGTTACTTTTATGCCAGATGTAATGGGACACATGCCTTCCAATAAGTTCAACTTTTCTTCTCGTTGTTCCACAGAATATTTTCCCAAAAGTCTTGGGCATCATCAAGATGTTTTCTGGCAAAACTGAGACTAGCCTTTAAGTTCCTTTTGCTCAGCAGTGGTTTTTGTCTTGGAACTCTGTGTCAAGGTGGGCGACCGTGGCTCAGGGGGGTTGGGAAGCGTCTGTGCAACCGGAAGGTCGCCGGTTCGATCCCTGGGCTCTCTGTCCTGGTCGTTGTGTCCTTGGGCAAGACACTTTACCCTACCGCCTACTGGTGTTGGCCAGAGGGGCCGATGGTGCGATATGGCAGCCTCGCCTCTGTCAGTCTGCCCCAGGGCAGCTGTGGCTACAACAGTAGCTTGCCTCCACCAGTGTATGAATGTGAGAGTGAATGAATAGTGGCACTGTAAAGCGCATAGGGGTGCCTTGAAAAGCGCTATATGAAATCCAATCCATTAAGGTCTGGCTGTGTGGCAGCCAGGATGAGGACCCAAATGCAGGACTGTGGAGACAAAACCTGAACTTAAGCAGCTTTAAAGATGTAATTTAAATCTTTTGATACATCCCTTTTTCATAGTATAATCTTAACGTGCTTCATCTGAATCACCCTTTCTGTGTACTCACTACCTAATTTATAGCCAAAGTATTCACTCACTGTCTCTTTACTGTTTCGCTAGCTTAGCTTAGCTCGTAGCCGACTCGTTAGCACCATGGCTACTTCACCTGCTCCTCCTGCACTTTCCTGCTCATTGTGTCAGATGTTTAGCTACTCCTCGGCCTCCTTTAGCAGTAATGATACCTGTAACAAATGTAGCATATTTGCAGCTTTGGAGGCCAGGATTACTGAATTGGAGACTCGGCTTCGCACCCTTCATTCACCCGTAGCTAGCCAGGCCCCTGTAGCTGGTGCAGCCGAAGATAGCGTAGGCCCGCTAGCTGTTCCCCGGCAGACCCCAAGCAGCTGGGGAAAGAGGCGGCTGGGTGACGGTGAGGAGGAAGCATAGTCCTAAACAGAAGCCCCAGGTACACCACCAACCCGTTCATGTGTCTCAACGTTTTTCCCCACTCGGCGACACACCCGCTGGGGTCAAACTCTGGTAATTGGTGATTCTGTTCTCAGACATGTCAAGCTAGAGACACCGGCAACCATAGTCAATTGTCTTCCAGGGCCCAGAGCAGGCGACACTGAAGGAAATTTAAAACTGCTGGCTAAGGGTAAACGTAAATACAGTAAGATCATAATTCACGTCGGCAGTAATGACACCCGTTACGCCAATCGGAGGTCACTAAAATCTATATTGAATCGGTGTGTAACTTTGCCAAAACAATGTGGGACTCTGTAGTTTTCTCTGGTCCCTCCCCAATCAGACCAGGAGTGACATGTTTAGCCGCATGTTCTCCTTAAATTGCTGGCTGTCTGAGTGGTGTCCCAGAAACGATGTGGGCTTCATAGATAATTGGCAAACCTTCTGGAGGAAACCTGGTCTTGTTAGGAGAGACGGCATCCATCCCACTTTGGATGGAGCAGCTCTCATTTCTAGAAATATGGACCAATTTATTAAACCCCCAAAATATGACTATCCAGAGTTGGGACCAGGAAGCAGAGTTGCAGTCTTACACGCCTCTCTGCAGCTTCTCTCCTCCTGCTACCCCCAAAACCCATCTCCATTGAGACTGTGTCAGCTCCCAAACAGACAAAAACAAACTAAAACCAGCAATAAACAACTTAAACATAAAGAATCACAAAGAAAGAACAATACAGTATCCACATCTGAACCAAAGAGTAAAACAGTGAAATGTGGATTATTAAATATTAGGTCTCTCTCCTCCAAGTCTCTGTTAGTACATGACTTAATAATTGATCAACAAATCGATTTACTCTGCCTTACAGAAACCTGGTTGCAGCAGGATGATTATGTTAGTTTAAATGAATCAACACCCCGAGTCATTCTAACTACCAGAAACCTCGAAGCACAGGCCGAGGGGCGGTGTGGCAGCAATTTTTCACACCAGTCTATTAATCAACCAAAGACCCAGACAGACTTTTAATTCATTTGAAAGCCTGATGCTTAGCCTTGTCCACCCCAGCTGTAAAACTCAGAAACCAGTCTTACTTGTTATCATCTATCGTCCACCTGGGCCTTACACAGAGTTTCTCTCTGATTTCTCAGACTTTTTATCTGATTTAGTGCTCAGCTCAGATAAAATAATTATTGTGGGTGATTTTAACATCCATGTAGATGCTAAAAATGACAGCCTCAACATGGCATTTAATCTGTTATTAGACTCAATTGGCTTCTCTCAAAATGTAAAAGAACCCACCCACCACTTTAATCACACTCTAGATCTTGTTTTAACATATGGCATAGAAACTGAACATTTAACAGTGTTTCCTGAAAACCCTCTGCTGTCTGATCATTTCCTGATAACATTTACATTTACAATAATTGATTACACAGCAGTGGAGAGTAGACTTTATCAAAGTAGATGTCTTTCTGAAAGTGCTGTAACTAAGTTTAAGAATATAATCCACCCACTGTTATCATCTTCAATGCCCTGTACCAACATAGAGCAGAGCAGCTATCTGAACGCTACTCCAACAGAGGTCGATTATCTTGTTAATAATTTTACCTCCTCACTACGCACGACTCTGGATACTGTAGCTCCTGTGAAAACTAAGGCCTCAAATCCAAAGTCCCTGACTCCGTGGTATAATTCTCAAACACGTAGCCTAAAGCAGATAACTCGTAAGCTGGAGAGGAAATGGTGTGTCACAAATTTAGAGGATCATCATTTAGCCTGGAGAAATAGTTTGCTGCTTTATAAGAAAGCCCTCTGCAAAGCCAGAACATCTTACTATTCATCACTGATTGAAGAAAATAAGAACAACCCCAGGTTTCTCTTCAGCACTGTAGCCAGGCTGACAAACAGTCAGAGCTCTACTGAGCCAACAATCCCTTTAACGTTAACTAGTAATGACTTCATGAACTTCTTCACAAATAAAATTCTTATCATTAGAGAAAAAATTACCAATAATCATCCCACAGATGTAATATTATCTACAGCTACTTTTAGTACCACTGATGTTAAGTTAGACTCTTTTTCTCCAATTGATCTTTCTGAGTTAACTTCAATAATTAATTCCTCCAAACCATCAACGTGTCTTTTAGACCCCATTCCTACAAAACTGCTCAAAGAAGTCCTGCCATTAATTAATGCTTCAATCTTAAATATGATCAACCTATCTCTAATAATCGGCTATGTACCACAGGCCTTCAAGGTGGCTGCAGTTAAACCTTTACTCAAAAAGCATCTCTAGACCCAGCTGTCTTAGCTAATTATAGGCCAATCTCCAACCTTCCTTTCATATCAAACATCCTTGAAAGAGTAGTTGTCAAACAGCTAACAGATCATCTGCAGAGGAATGGCTTATTTGAAGAGTTTCAGTCAGGTTTCAGAGCTCATCACAGCACAGAAACAGCTTTAGTGAAGGTTACAAATGATCTTCTTATGGCCTCTGACAGTGGACTCATCTCTGTCCTTGTCCTGCTAGACCTCAGTGCTGCGTTTGATACTGTTGACCATAATATCCTATTAGAGCGATTAGAACATGCTGTAGGTATTACAGGTACTGCACTGCAGTGGTTTGTATCATATCTATCTAATAGACTCCAATTTGTTCAAGTAAATGGAGAGTCCTCTTCACCCACTAAGGTCAATTATGGAGTTCCACAGGGTTCAGTGCTAGGACCAATTCTGTTTACATTATACATGCTTCCCTTAGGCAGCATCATTAGAAGACATAGTATAAATTTTCACTGCTATGCAGATAACACGCAGCTCTATCTGTCCATGAAGCCAGGTAACACACACCAATTAGTTAAACTGCAGGAATGTCTTAAAGACATAAAGACCTGGATGGCCGCTAACTTTCTGCTTCTTAATTCAGATCAAACTGAGGTTATTGTACTCGGCCCTGAAAATCTTAGAAATATGGTATCTAAGCAGATTCTTACTCTGGATGGCATTACCTTGGCCTCCAGTAATGCTGTGAGGAACCTTGGAGTCATTTTTGACCAGGACATGTCCTTCAATGCACATATTAAACAACTATGTAAGACTGCTTTCTTCCATTTGCGCAACATCTCTAAAATTAGAAATATCCTGTCTCAGAGTGATGCTGAAAAACTAGTTCACGCATTTATTACTTCCAGGCTGGACTACTGTAATTCATTATTATCAGGATGTCCTAAAACTCCCTGAAAAGCCTTCAGCTGATCCAAAATGCTGCAGCAAGAGTCCTGACAGGGACTAGAAAGAGAGAGCAGATTTCTCCTGTTTTGGCTTCCCTTCATTGGCTTCCTGTTAAATCCAGAATTGAATTCAAAATTCTGCTCCTCACATACAAGGTCTTAAATAATCAGGCCCCATCTTATCTTAATGACCTTGTAGTACCATATCACCCTATTAGAGCACTTCGCTCTCACACTGCAGGCCTACTTGTTGTTCCTAGAGTATTTAAAAGTAGAATGGGAGGCAGAGCCTTCAGTTTTCAGGCCCCTCTTCTGTGGAACCAGCTTCCAGTTTGGATTCAGGAGACAGACACTATCTCTACTTTCAAGATTAGGCTTCAAACTTTCCTTTTCGCTAAAGCATATAGTTAGGGCTGGACCAGGTGACCCTGAATCCTCCCTTAGTTATGCTGCAATAGACGTAGGCTGCCGGGATTCCCATGATGCATTGAGAGTTTTTCCTTTCCAGTCACCTTTCTCACTCACTATGTGTTAACAGACCTCTCTGCATCGAATCATATCTGTTATTAATCTCTGTCTCTCTTCCACAGCATGTCTTTATCCTGTCTTCCTTCTCTCAAACCAACCAATCACAGCAGATGGCCCCGCCCCTCCCTGAGCCTGGTTCTGCCTTTCTTCCTGTTAAAAGGGAGTTTTTCCTTCCCACTGTCGCCAAAGTGCTTGCTCATAGGGGGTCATATGATTGTTGGGTTTTTCTCTGTATTTATTATTGTGCGATCTACTGTACAATATAAAGCGCCTTGAGGCGACTTTTGTTGTGATTTGACGCTGTATAAATAAAATTGAATTGAATTGAATTATTGCCGATAACTACAAACTAAAAATACAAAACACTAAAGTCTTGGCATGGTAGCTAGACACTAGAAAGCAAAACATGGAGCACACAGCACGGGGGGAACATGACCGGAGGATTACATGAAGACTGATGATGTGATGAGGAGCAAAGACAAACTGAGGACTTAAATACACTGGATAACAAGAGGATGGGCAACAGGTGGTAACACAGGTCATATCGGACTGAGGAGACAAAGGATGAAATATAAGGAGATTAACATGGGAACAGGTAAGGGAGACGAAACAGAGACATGGCTAAGACACAAAGAGAGAGGGAGCAAGAGACACAACAGGCTGGGGAGACTAAGGTGTGCGCTAAAGACAGAACACAGAGACGAAGACTATGGGAAATGAGAACAAGACTGACATACACAGGAAACAAAGGGAAAGGAAAACACTCAGGGAACTAGACCAGAACCACAAGGGAAAAACACAATCAGAAAAAACTCATAAACAAAAGAAAACTGAACTAGGAAATCTAAGTTACTGTAGGATAGGGGTGTCAAACTCAATTGCACAGGGGGCCAAAACTCAAGGCACACTTTAGGTCGCAGGCCAAACAAGATAAACATTTAGTGAACACCATAAAACAATGTTTTTTAAACATGAATATGAATAAAAACAGACAGGAATATTATTGCAGAATAAATAAACTTAAAAAAAACCTTTAACTTTAAATATTTTTGCTCTCCACAAAAGTATATCCTGTCAAAATTATGTATGTTAGAAATATGAACATGCTGCCAAAAACCCCAGAAAAACAAAACAAAACATGAAAACATACACAAGGTTTGAGCCGCATGTAGACAGAGCTGGGGCATTGCTTCAGGAATGGAACTAATAAACTGTGCGGGCCATTCAGTGTTGTACTTTGCCTCGAGTGTACCATTACACTGCAGCACCATCTGAATCTGCACAGGTGCAGTTTCCACGTCAACTGTAAATGGGTTACGAAGCAGCTCGAAATGTTCTTTTTGTGCTTCAAAATCACCAAAGTGCCATGCAAACTCAGTGCACAGTGTGCTCAGTTTATCAGCAAAGTCCGCTGACTTGGTGCAACATTACTTGGCAACAGGGAAAGTGAGGCACGTTGCACTGGTGCATTTGTGACAGCTTCACTTGAAATGCCTTCACCGCATCATACATGTCCATGAACTGACAGATTTCCTTGCTGAGCTCAAAAACTCTATTAAGAACTTTTCCCCAACTCAGCCAACGGACCTCTGTATGATAAGGAATTTTGGCGATCTGAATCTATTTCCCACATAAAAGACTGAACTTGACAGTGATCGTAACCTTTAGCTTGGATAAAATTTATGGTTTGTGTTTCCTGGTGTATGATGCAGTATGGTATCCACAGCAAGAGAGTATGCAATAACGTCTTTGCTTCTTTCACACAACTGTGTTCATAAATCAGAGGCCATCTCAGAAACCTGATAAAACATCATATTTCTGCTCAGAGTCACATTTGCCAAAATCTGCTTTTTGTCTGGACACAAACGTTGCACACCTTCATCATGCCACTCTTCAGAAACTCTCCATGGGTATATGTCCGGGCTGATTTGGTTATCTCCTCTGCTACAATAAAACTTGTTTACAAAACAGCTCTGGTGAAAAAATGCCTGAAATGTTAGATTCTTCTTTAGCTTTCCTACTTTCTGTAGTATTGTGTATGTTATTAATGCCTCATGTATAACAATAATAATAAATTATATAAAATGATCTCGTGGGCCAGATATAAATGTATGCTGGGCCAAATAAGGCCCGCGGGCCTTGAGTTTGACACATGTGCTGTAGGAATACCACAATAATGAATAGCCAAGATTCAAAACTCCACAAATGCAAAACACTGGGTCAAAAACCCAGGACCATGACACTCTGCCATGCAGGCCATTTTTGCTCAGTCTCTTTCTTATGGTGGAGTCATGAACACTGACCTTAACTGAGGCAGCTGAGGCCTGCAGTTGTTTGGATGTTGTTCTGGGGTCTTTGTGACCTCTTGGATGAGTCATTGCTGTGCTGTTGGGGTAATTTTGGTCTGCCACTCCTGGAAAGGTTCTATGTTTTCGCCATATGTGGATAATGGCTCTCACTGTGGTTCACTGTACTCCCACAGCTTTAGAAATGGCCTTATAAGGCCATAATAAAGCCATATAATGGCTTTCCAGACTGAGAGATCTCCATAAATTTGTTTCATATTAATTCCTGAATTTCCTTGGATCACAGCATGATGTCTGGCTTTTAAAGGTTCTATTGGTCTACCCCACTTTGTCAGGCAGGTCCTGTATAGTGATTTCTTGAATATGAACAGGTGTTGGCAGTAATCAGGTCTGCGTAGAGAAACTGAACTCAGTTCTCCAAAGATGTCAGTTTATGTTAAAACGAGGGAGGGTCAGTCATTTTCACACAGGGCCATGCAGATTTGTTTTCTTTCCTCTTAATAATAAATACCCTCATTTAGAAACTACAGTTTGTGTGTACTCGTATTATCTTTATCTAATATTTACATTTACTTGATTATCTAAAACATTTAAATATGACAAGCATATAAAAAAAAATGGAAATCAGGAATTGGAAAGACACTTTTTCACACCACTGTATGATAACAGAAAACTTAAATGTCTGCCCATCATCTTGGGTTGTGCCTGACTGGCTGTAAGACCAGCAGATGGATGGGCAATATTGAGTTTCCAACAAATATGAAATTTGCAATTAGATTCCTTGCATGTGAATTCAACAACCCATGTGCATAGAATTCAGCAGCCTTGCATACAAAGAAGCCATCATGCATGGGAGAGTGTCTGCTTTGCACACGCTGCTACACTTTTAGGCTCTCTCTGGACCTTCTGCTTGTATGAATAAACTTACTTTTGACTGTCTGTAGGCGGAGCCCAAGTGAGGACGCGGTCTAATATGATTGGCCACTTTGATAGACATTTCAGGTTACATTAAACTGAATTACACTGTGGCAGCAACAGAAACCCTCTTTTAAACTGTATTTGTTTACAATTTGAAAAATGAGGTTTGCCGAATGAACTATCAACAATTATTGTTTGCTGTGCAGCAGTGGAAATACTGACAACTGTCACTGAGTTACTTTATTGTTGAAGAAATATTTTAAACCAGAGGATTCTAAGGCAAGTTCTGAAGCTTCTGCACTGCTGTCCCATTAATCTGTTGTACAGTATAACATACCTTCTATGATTTAGAAAAAAATCGTCATAATGAGAAGAACGCATCATTCCTAAGAAAAAGGTCAACTGAGTAAACCAAATGTTATAAAATGGTAAATGGACTGGTTCTTATACAGCACTTTTCTACTCTCCTGGTACTCAAAAGCACTCTATACAACACGCCGCATTCACCCGATACGAGCATTATTATCTATACGGTGAGTGCTGTCTAACTATCGTTCATACTCCGATGAATGCAGAGAGCAAGTCGGGGTTAGTATCTTGCCCAAGGATATTTGGCAAGCAAACTGGGGAAGCCAGGAATCGAACCACCAACCTTCTAATCAGCAGCTGACCTGCTCTACCTCCTGAGCTACAGCCACCCCTAAAACATGTTCATGTTGCTGCCAATGAGTGCACTTCACTTAGTGAAACCGCCTTAAACATCTGGCTGCTCACTGTGGGTTCAGGCTCCACTCTAATAGTTCATGCAGATAATATTTCAGGTTCTTTGAACAGACAGTCTGTGGGGTGGATAGGAGAGGAGGATGTCACAGGCTGTATTTGGTAAGTAACTCATTGATCTGAATTAGTGTCTGACAAACAGTTCAGGTTGTTGTTGTTGCTGTGTGCTAGATAATTTATTATTCTTTGCAATTATCTCTTTGCAGCCAACCACTGGATTAACTTCTCCAGCCCTGGACCTGTGCAGACCACATCTATCTGCTGTCTGTTGTCACTCTACAAATATTTCTTGTACAATTTTCTTGAAATTCTTTTAAGTTTTGTTTGATACATTTATATATTTGTTTATTTAAAATCTTAATAGTGTCCGTAAAGAAACTAGAAAAATACTTAAGAGCTGTTTCTGGTCTATACTTAGATGTTTGGTTATTAGTAAAATTAGGTGGCGGGTGTGGTTTGTGGTGCAGCTTCAGGGGAGACCACCACACTGGAGCTCTATCAGCAATCACGCCTCACCTGCATAATAAGAATGAATTGGGTCCTGAGTTGTTGTTGTTGTGTGTGTAGGTGCAGCAGAGAAGCCGCGAGCGAGCGCTGTATGTGACAACAACCAATTAAAGGTGCCGAAATGTACGAACTGTGTGGTTGGGTCCGTCATGTGTGCTTTGTGTTCATTGTTTTTTATGAACAGTGAAAAAATGCTCTGATTAAATACTGATTATGAACTTTTTCCAGAGGTTTCTGTCTCCAGAGGTTCCTACCTCTGAAGTCTACAGTGGTCAAAAAAAAGCATGCCCGTGTTCAAAGATTTCATATCTGAGCTAACCACTAACAGCACTAACCACTGTCTGCCTGCATTCCTATACCTGGTTATGGACAGTATCCAGAGTTAAATGAAGGAGAGGAGGCTGGCTTAGTCATATAGCTTTTTCACTACACTCCAGACAGACAAGACGATGTGGCTGGTGGAGTGTCGATCACTGGCTCCCACAGACAGCCCACTGCAGCCTCTTAATGAGTTCAGAGTCACCATGGGTTACATTCTCTATGTAGCTTACTGTGCAGCTCTCTCTTTCAGCATGGAGGGATGTCTCTCTAATATCCAAAGGACAGGGAGGTAATGAACATTAGTAAGGAGAAAAGCCATGTGAGTGGTCTGGAAACAATGAAAGGTTGGTTTATGACTGTGATGACAGGGGTGTATATGTGCAGGCAGGGCCTCACATGTGTCATTACAGGTCATGTGCTTTAAAGGTGTGAGTAGATTTTTCTTCAGCCAGGACACATGGGGGTGTGATATCCTATACTAAATACATTGTACATTGTTCCGTTTCATCAGGGAGCAGAGGTTTTAGGCAAAGCATTTTGCTTAAGCTGTAGGACAGCCATCAACCAAAACACTGATATTCCCTTATAAAAATGTAAAATAACCCACTCAGGTGATCCTACCTTGAAGGCATAGTTTCCCACTGCGCTAACCACATCCTTGAAAAGTATCTTGGAGGTGAAAGTGTGTCCATGATATACAATGGGCTCTCCATTGGCACCATCCCAGCAGTCTACTTCCACACATCGGCAGCCACGATTCAGAGCCCTGAAGAACAAGGACAAATACAATCTTTCCTTTATTATTGATTCTGTTCTGGTTCATAGAAAGGTAAAAAATACAATGGCCATGAACATATCCTTCATCTTCTTCTTCCTTCGGTTGCTCCTACAGTGGATCATCTGCCTCCATGTCACTTTATTTTTAGTATCCTCCACTGTCACGCCAACCCTTTATATGTCCTTCACTACATCCCTGAACTTCCTCTGAGGTCTTCCTGTTTTCCCCCTTCCAAGCAGATCCATAATCAAAATCCTTTGTCTAATATATCCACCATCTCTCCTCTGCACAAACCATTTCAACCTTGCTTCTCTAACTTTGTCTCCAAACTCCTCTACATGAACTATCCCTCTAATATACTCATTTTTTAAAATACTGTCCATTCTGACCACTCACAATGAAAATGTTAACATTGTCAACTCTGCCACCTCTGGCTTACCACCCTGTCTTTTTGTCAATGCCACTTTCTCCAAACCATACATCATAGTCTCTCTCACTGATCTCGTACACCTTCCCTTTCACTGTTGCTGCTATTCCTGTGTCACACATCATCCCTAACACTTCTCTCCACCCAGACGACCCTGCCTACACTCACTCGACCCTGTCTGCCTTTTATTCACACATTGTGGATTCTGCAACACGTTCTCACTCCCAAAGCGTAACATTTTACGCTAGGTGACAAATCGTCAACATATTACGTTTTCGGGCACCCAACGCGTTCCTACGTGATGACATCGGAAAACTGCGGACACATGAGAACCGGTTGGACTCAATCTACACATCTTCACTTTTCCCCTTAAAATCGCTTGGGAAAACACTATTTCACATCATTAAAGTGCTGGTTAAGGTTAGGAATAAGGTCATGGTTAGGTTTAGGGATAAGGTTAGGTTTAAACTTAGGGATACGGTTATGGTTAAGGTTAGGAATAAGGTTATGGTTAGGCATAAGGTTATGGTTAAGGTTACAAATAAGGTTATGGTTAGGCTTAGGGATAAGTAGGGATGCACCGATCCCGATACTGGTATCGGGTATCGGTGCCGATACTGTAAAATGTGTGCGTACTCGTACTCGTAAAAGTCAACCGATACCATGAACCGATACTAATGTAGCCCGGATGGGAATTTGGTAGTAGATACTCATAATTCCCATGGACTTGAACGCCACATAAGGTGTTCACAGTTCACAGAAGAGAACGGCATGGAGAGATGCACGAGGTTAGCTGAACCAAAGTGAGAGACTCGGCTAGTTTTACTGAGGTTAACTTGCACAAAAGAGTGTGTGACTAGAAAGCTAACCGTGTGAGAGCTTCGCAACAGAGTGTGGGTGAAGTGACTTTTTGTTTCAACGGTCGCACCACCGTCCGTGGAAAACTGTGTTTCCAGCCATGACCGCCGAGGCTAAAGGCTAGCCGGACTGCTTGGCTGCGCGCCACGGAGGCAGCTGCTATGGACTGTCTGAGAGCTGGACAGTGACGGGCTAACGCGCGCTGTAGCAGAGACAGCATCGGGTCCGCAGGGAGTGGATTTAGTGTGGGACTGGTGAACGGCGACCTACCGAGCAACGGAACTGTAAGTCAGACTTTTGTGCTCTTACTGGGGAGAAGAGGATTTTTCTCCATCGTCCGGCGTGAGCAGCAAACACGCCTGCAACAAGTGTGAGTGTGAGTGTGTGGAGCCCATGTGTGAATATTGTATGTTTAGTGGATTTATATAACGTGTTTTGGAGTGTATATTAGTGAGTCACTTACCAAAAGGTGATAACATAAGTTGGGTTGTTTAATATAATTTGAAAGGGAATTATGTCATTTATACAGTGTATTTCATTTGGTTAAGGAATTGGAATATCATTTGAGTTTAAAAAAGGGATGTGTTGTACAGTATTTGTCTCTGCCCTTACGTTCAGTAAACGTTTCGTTTGTGTTAAAGAGTTGTCTGGGGTCGTTTCTTTACTACTGGTTAAGTTTAACTTGTGTGTGGCAGAAGTATCGGTTTTTGTACTCGGTATCGGCAAGTACTCAGATCCAAGTATCGGTATCGGATCGGTTTGAAAAAATTGGTATCGTTGCATCCCTAGGGATAAGGTTAGGTTTAGGGCTGCAATACAGGCCTGGAACCCGCCGCGTACCATAACAACGTGGAAGGTCACCTTTCGCGTTCCTCAGAAACGCCGTGGGACATGACAAAACGTCGGGATGTTACGCCTCGGGAGTGAGAACGGGCTGGGATTCTGTATTGCTTCTACTGACTTTCTGACAGGATCCTGTGTGAAAAAAATCAGTGCCCCCCCCTGTTATAACATAAATTAATGGTGGTGTATCATATCTTTGGAAAGCTCAGTTCAATTTCTCTAGCCACACCGAGATCTGATTACTGCCACCACCTGTTCTCAATCAAGAAATCACTTAAATAGGATCTGTCTGACAACGTAGAGTAGACCAAAAGATCCTCAAAATCTAGTACAGTGACGAAGATGTTAGAAAGACCCCAGAGAAACATCCAAAGACCTGAAGGCCTTGCTTGGTTGAGGTCAGTGTTCATGACTCCACCATGAGAAAGAGATCCTTCATGGCAGAGTTCCAAAACCACTACTGAGCAAAAGGAACATAAAGACTCATCTCAGTTATGCCTGAGAATATCTTGATGATCCCCAAGTCCTTGGGGAATATACTCTGAGCTGACGAGACAATCGTTGAACTTTTTGGAAGGTGTGTGTCCCATATCGACATCCAGTGTAAAAGTAACACAGCCTTTCAGAAAATGAACATCATACCAACAGTAAAATATGGTGGTGGTAGTGTGTTGGTCTGGGGCTCTTTTGCCGCCTGCCAGGACCTGGAAAACTTGCTGTGGTAAATGGAACCATGAATTCTGCCTTCTAGCAAAACATCCTGAAGGAGAATGTTCAGCCATCTGTTTGTGACCTCAAGCTGAAGGACACTTGGGTTCGGCAGCAGGACAGTGATTCAAAGCACAGTTAATCTTGGAATGGTTTAAGAAAAACACACTGAACACTTCAGAGGGGCCTAGTGAAAGTGCTGCCCTGAATCTGATTGAGATGCTGGCAACAGGTTCTAATCCCAACGCATTATATACTGACGATTGTGACAAATCGTCGCTATTTTAGGCATTGGGAGTGCAAAGTCGTCTGCATTTTACGCATTGGGAATGACAGCGGGCTGTTGGGAATGAGAGCGGGTTGGAATGAATCTATACATGTGCTTTATGTGTGAAATGAAAATAATAATCCTAACAAAGCATTATGTACCTAAAATCTGTTCACTTACAGGTCTGAATCAGTTTGGAATACACAATCTGATGGGCACAACATGAAGTTATTTTATTGTTGATTTATCAGTGATACTTTGATGTCTTTGTCCTGGAATGGACAGCTTCAGTCTCTACTCTAAGTGTCTCTTACCCCAGCGAGCAAGTTTATATTGGAGTATATTGAGAAACCTGAGTGTTTTATAAGGACGTGGAAGGGTACCTCTTATGTCACTATGAGACGCCTTGGGCTGTGACAAATCATTAGTATGTTATGTTCTGAAAAAGGTGATTCATTCTCGAAAACCCTCCAATATGACTGAATTAGAACAATTCTGCAAAGATAAGTGGGACAAAATTCCTCCACAGAGATGGAAAAAGGCTCATTGCCAGTTACGGCAAATGTTTGACTGCAGTTGTTCTGCTATGGGTGTCCCAACCAGTCATTAGGTTTAGGGGGCAAAAACTTTTTCCACACATGGCCCCGTAGGTTTGGATATATTTCCCGTAAGGATAAACGCCTTCATTTAGAAACTCTATTTTGTGTTTACTTGTGTTATCTTTGTTTAATTTTCAAATTGTTTGATGGTCTGAAACATTTAAGTGTGACAAACATACAAAAAATAGGATATCAGGAAGGGGCCAAATACTTTTTCACACCACTGTAGTACAGTAGTGTGGTGGGGCGTGGTTTCTTGGCTCAGCACACACCTGAGCTCTATCATTGAATCATGTCTCCACTTTAAAGGATGTTGCCGGGGTTGGAGAGCGGTTAGTGTGTGTTGTCGCCGGAAAGCTGCTCAAACAGAGAGTTTGTGGAAACATTGTAAATCAATAAAACACATTGCAACATGCAAGCCGTGTGTGTCGGTCCTCATTAGTGTCACAAATAGTTCCTTTCTTGGCACCCTATCAGTGCCACAAAGATACATTGGGACTCTTTCTGACCTTCAAATTGCTAACAAAATCCACATAACTCCACTGTTAGGATTAAAATGGTATAGGGTTTGAGGTCCATACTTTCGTACAAGCAGAACCACCTGAGTCCTCCACTCATTCTCCATTCTGTGTGCCTCCTGCAGACCGTGATAAAACCTTTACTTAAAAAGCATCTCTAGACCCAGCTGTCTTAGCTAATTATAGGCCAATCTCCAACCTTCCTTTCATATCAAACATCCTTGAAAGAGTAGTTGTCAAACAGCTAACAGATCATCTGCAGAGGAATGGCTTATTTGAAGCGTTTCAGTCAGGTTTCAGAGCTCATCACAGCACAGAAACAGCTTTAGTGAAGGTTACAAATGATCTTCTTATGGCCTCTGACAGTGGACTCATCTCTGTGCTTGTCCTGCTAGACCTCAGTGCTGCGTTCGATACTGTCGACCATAATATCCTATTAGAGCGATTAGAACATGCTGTAGGTATTACAGGTACTGCACTGCAGTGGTTTGTATCACATCTACAGTGGCTTGCAAAAGTGAACTTTTCCACATTTTGTCACATTACAGCCACAAACATGAATCAATTTTATTGGAATTCCAGGTGAAAGACCAATACAAAGTGGTGTACACGTGAGAAGTGGAACGAAAATCATACATGATTCCAAACATTTTTTACAAATAAATAACTGCAAAGTGGGGTGTGCGTAATTATTCAGCCCCCTGAGTCAATACTTTGTAGAACCACCTTTTGCTGCAATTACAGCTGCCAGTCTTTTAGGGTATGTCTCTACCAGCTTTGCACATCTACAGACTGAAATTTTTGCCCATTCTTCTTTGCAAAACAGCTCCAGCTCAGTCAGATTAGATGGACAGCGTTTGTGAACAGCAGTTTTCAGATCTTGCCACAGATTCTCAATTGGATTTAGACACCAGACAGGTCAGGGATAAAGTTATTGAGAAATTTAAAGCAGGCTTAGGTTACAAAAATATTTATGTCTTAAAGACATAAAGAGCTGGATGGCCGCTAACTTTCTGCTTTTAATTCAGATCAAACTGAGGTTATTGTACTCGGCCCTGAAAATCTTAGAAATATGGTATCTAAGCAGATTCTTACTCTGGATGGCATTACCTTGGCCTCCAGTAATGCTGTGAGGAACCTTGGAGTCATTTTTGACCAGGACATGTCCTTCAACGCACATGTTAAACAAATATGTAAGACTGCTTTCTTCCATTTGTGCAACATCTCTAAAGTTAGAAATATCCTGTCTCAGAGTGATGCTGAAAAACTAGTTCATGCATTTATTACTTCCAGGCTGGACTACTGTAATTCATTATTATCAGGATGTCCTAAAAACTCCCTGAAAAGTCTTCAGTTAATCCAAAATGCTGCAGCAAGAGTCCTGACAGGGACTAGAAAGAGAGAGCAGATTTCTCCTGTTTTGGCTTCCCTTCATTGGCTTCCTGTTAAATCCAGAATTGAATTCAAAATCCTGCTCCTCACATACAAGGTCTTAAACAGTGTTGGGTAAGTTACTTTAAATTAGTAACTTAGTTACATTACTAGTTACTTCTCTAAAAAAGTAACTCAGTTACTTCAAGTTACTCGTTACTTTCAAAGTAACTAGTTACTAGGGAAAGTAACTTTGGTTTTACTCAGAATTCTCTTGTTAATGTGTTGCTTCCGTAACTGGATACCCAGCAAGATTGCCAGTCTTCTAGCTTGCTTACTTGCCACAAGTGCACTGTGCCACCTACCAACAGAAAGGAAAAAATAATGTGCACTAGGGATGGGTATCGTTTAGGTTTTATCCGATACCGGTGCCAAACCGGTACTTTTGAAACGGTGCCGGTGCTTAAACGGTGCTCAAACCGGTGCTTAAAGAATGGAGAACACAAACTTTGTCCTAAAACCTCTCATGTTCAGCTGTTTTTTTGTAAAAAGATAACAATGTTAGCCTTTTCTGCAGCTATAGGGTATATATGGTCTCACTCTTGGCTGGAAGCAGTGCTTAAACAATGGAAAAAACACAAACTTTGTCCAAAAACCTCTCATGTTTAGCTGTTTCCCACTTTTTCTTTGGTCATTTTAGCCTTTTTGGCCAGGGTGAAGGGAGTATCTGCCATCAAACAAGAAGACAGCCGCATGTAACTACGACGGTGTTTGCTAGTTCACCTTACATGCATTAATGTAATAATGTGGTTAGCATACTCAACGTTAATTACACACGAACAACATGAAGCTACTCACACAGAGAAGAACGGCTGCTGCTGCCATCATCATCCTCATCATTTCTGCTACACTGACAGGGCTAGGGGCCAGGACTCTATTCTTCGGGTTTTTGGGGGATGTTGCTAACTCCGGGTCCGATAACAGGCACCACACCCGCAGTAGATGTGCACGGTGTGAGGTCTCGCAGCAAACTATCAAACACGGCGCATTTAAAAAAAACCGCTATTCGTCGCCAGGTGTTTCATCAGATTTGAGGTGTTACCTCCTTTGACAGTATCACAGTATCAACTTAAAGCACTTGTTGCAGGCTGCTGAGTTTGCATCTTTTGCTGTGAAGTACAGCCAGAGTTTTGATCGCTTCGCCTTGGGCATTTTTAATCTGTAGCTCTGCTCTAAAAGAACGTACGTACCTGGCCCCGCCTACTATCCTCGTAAACGTAAAATGATTGGCTAGAATTGGCTCAGGAAAAAAAAAGCACCGAAATAAAGCACCGAAATGTGCGCTGCTTTTCGGTCTGGTTACTACCGTTTATGTCAGAACCGGTGCCACCGGCACCCATCCCTAATGTGCACATTTCCACGAGAGAAATCCCACGCCTGGACCGTCGTTGACCGCCGCCATGATTCTAGCCTGCTTTTTACATCCAACACAAAAACTGCAGTCGTGGTGCTTTTGATTGTACTCAGAACTTGGAAATTCTGCCTTCTGAATAGGAAGATGTAGGTAACACCAGACTGCAGATGAGCTGCATACAGAGCTGGACTGGGACAAAAAAATCGTCCCGGGCATTTTGACTAGAGACCGGCCCACCATTATAGGAAAAATCATAAAGCCTTTGAATGAAAACAAACACTGTTGTGACAGTGATGTACACTGTTCTGATGGTACATATGTATCAATCTATCAATTGTTTGTTGTAAGACTCAGACAATTATTTTTTTTTTTTTAAAGCGAGACATTTTAAATGAGAATAATAAAGAAAAGTATTTCCTTGTGCCCCCCTTCCTGTTAATGCCCTACCTGGCCCCTGGCAACACTTTGCTAGATCCACCCCTGCACAGTTACCAGCTGTCAGCTACTTAGAAAAGGATCCTGGTGTTATTTGTCTCTCAGAAACAGTTCATAACTTCCCTTCAACTCATTCATGTCACCTAAAAGGTAAACCTGTTTCTCCATCACCTGTTCAGCTCTGATGATTCAGTAAGGACATCTCCTGGTTTCATCTGCATGTTTCCCTCTCACCAGATAACCAAACCGATATCATGACCAGCAGCTTTACAGCTGTGGCTCCAGCAAACATCAGCTGATACTAGAAATTAATATTAAATAAATTCTAACAACAGCTGATCAAGCTTAAACGTGCTGCTGTTGTTTAACGCGACATCCGCTGGTTTCCCTTTCTGGCGCAAAGTGGGCGATAAATAAACAAGAGAGAAAAGCCGATCAGCTGATCATTGATCAGTTTCGTGACTGAAGTAGAAACGGGAGAGAATGAGAGAAGAAGAGGCAGCTGTGCAGCTTCAGCTTTGTGTCTTTTTCATTGTAGCTGAAGTCCGGGACAAACTGTGTTCCTTTTCACCTCAGTACGAAACGCGTAATATTTTCTCTGAATACCAGACGATTCTGTTTTTACGGGACGGTTGGCAACTCTAATAATTAACCGTATGAACAAAATAAAGTTCAACATCAGTAACATAGCACCCACCCAGCTGTATAGAAACTCCGTCATGCTAGCTAGCACGCAGTACGACAATGTCAGCATACCGAAAATAAACTCCACCTAAACTTGGTTTATATCTGACCCAGATAGACTGCAGGTCATAACTTCTTACCTGAAGTTCAGTTCACCTGACACGCGGACCGGCGGCCGCTTCGGGTCTCTCCTCTTGCCTCCCTTTTCCTTCATCCACCTGCTGGCCTCCACCACTTGCTAATGTTATTGAATCAGTGGTAGCTCCGCGATATCCACCACACGAAGTAACGAGTAACGAGCCTATCTAAATCCCAGTAACGAGTAACGCGTTCCTGGTTTTGGCATAATAACTAGTTACCGTGCTCGTTACCACAATAATAACGTAGTTACTGTAACGCGTTACTTAATAACGCCTTAGTCCCAACACTGGTCTTAAATAATCAGGCCCCATCTTATCTTAATGACCTTGTAGTACCATATCACCCTATTAGAGCACTTCGCTCTCACACTGCAGGCCTACTTGTTGTTCCTAGAGTATTTAAAAGTAGAATGGGAGGCAGAGCCTTCAGTTTTCAGGCCCCTCTTCTGTGGAACCAGCTTCCAGTTTGGATTCAGGAGACAGACACTATCTCTACTTTCAAGATTAGGCTTCAAACTTTCCTTTTTGCTAAAGCATATAGTTAGGGCTGGACCAGGTGACCCTGAATCCTCCCTTAGTTATGCTGCAATAGACGTAGGCTGCCGGGGATTCCCATGATGCATTGAGTTTTTCCTTTCCAGTCACCTTTCTCACTCACTATGTGTTAACAGACCTCTCTGCATCGAATCATATCTGTTATTAATCTCTGTCTCTCTTCCACAGCATGTCTTTATCCTGTCTTCCTTCTCTCACCCCAACCAATCACAGCAGATGGCCCCGCCCCTCCCTGAGCCTGGTTCTGCCGGAGGTTTCTTCCTGTTAAAAGGGAGTTTTTCCTTTCACACTGTTGCCAAAGTGCTTGTTCATAGGGGGTCATATGATTGTTGGGTTTTTCTCTGGTTCTATTATTGTACGATCTACTGTGCAATATAAAGCGCCTTGAGGCAACTGTTGTTGTGATTTGGCGCTATATAAATAAAATTGAATTGAATTGAATATTGATTTCCAAAATAAGACTATTAGCAAATCCTTCATGGTATCCCCTGTATTATTCTAACTTTTCATTGATACATTTAATGAAACAGAAATAATCACTTAAAAATAATATGATGTCAAGGCCCTCTCTTTATTTTTTTAAACTCAGTGAAGTATAGTGATAAGAATGTTTTCCAGTTAGAAAAGCTTGTCTAGTTAGACAAGCAAGTGCCCACAGTTGTGAAAATGAGTTTTTACCAGCTATGCCAAATTTCCAAGGCAAAGCCCTATATTCCACATAAAGACCTTGAAAAGCTTATCCACGCCTTCATTATTTCTAGATTGGACTATTGCAACTTGCTATATTTCGGCCTCCAATTCTCTCTCCTCCAGTGCTTGCATTTAGTTCAAAATGCCGCATCACACCTCTTAACTGGCACCAGAAGGCATGATCACATCACCCCTGTTCTAGCCAATCTACCATTGGCTCCCCATCAAGTACTGTATCGTTTTTAAAATTCGTTTGTATAATTTTAGAATTTTAAATAACCTGGCACCAAGTTACCTAACCGACCTCATCGACTTGTATAGCCCCATAAGAGCACTTAGATCCTCTAGCCAACTGCTCTTAGTGCAACCAAGGCCCCGACGAAAGACTAGAGTATCGATCTTCCAATCGATATTGGCACATCAGAACCCATACAATCGTTTAAATTGCGTTTAAAAACTCACTTGTTTAATCTAGCCTTTTAAGCAAATTAGTTCGGACTTCCACCTGGTCTGCATTTGTGCTACATAACTGTAACTGTTTTTGTTGGATTTTGTTGTAACCCGCATTCCGGCACTTGTGTGAAGCACTTTGATGGACACTGGTCCTTTTTAAATGTGCTATAGAAATGAACACTTGATTGATTGATTGATTGATTGATTGATTGAGAAAAAAGTCCTGAAATCAATTAAATCAATGTCTACTTACTTTTAAAATTTAGAATTTTACATTTAAATTTAAAAAGTAGATGTTGTGAGAAGCATTAAGCCACTTTGCTCTGTTTTAAGTGTCGTAAATAGAATTGCATTGAATTGCCCTTTATTTCCATTGTACATGTAAAATGAAATTATGGGTGCTCCACACCAACTGTGGATAAATAAAATATAAATAGTAAAACAGCAGGAATAAATAACAAACAGGAGAAATATATACAATCAAGACGAATCTATAAAAAAACAAGAGAAAGGCATACAATAGAAAAGGAACACATTGGAGAACAGGTTGCAAAGTGCTTGAAAGTAGAGCAAAGGACTTGGTCTGAGTAGAGTCTGTGTGTGATTGGCCTTAGTGATGAGGGTTACTCAGACCATGGCTCAGATTGGTGAGGTGGGTGGGCAGGGGTGGGATTTGGGGGGAAAGTGTTTGCTGATAGTGTTTGACCCCTGCGTACCAAACACCCAAGCAGTAGGAGAGAACGCTTTCCTTTGAGGAGTCGTAGAAGGCCAGTTGCATCTTCCAGTCCAGGTTATTCTCCCTCTGGACACAGAGGAAATGAATCCACTGCTGGACCTTCTTTACCAGGGCGATGGTGTTGGTGGAGCCATTCTCCATTTGTAATGTGGGGAGTGGACCGGCCTGTGCCTCCCAAAGTCCATGATAGGTTGTTTCAGGTCCTCCCTGGACGACCTGCTTGTGGTGTGCTTGTGTGTGCCTCTCTCCCTTTTTTCCTTCTCCCCACCCTCTGGGTCTGCTTCCAGGAGAGTGAAAGTGTGGCGACCCCTGACCCGGAAGCATCTCCGCTCAGCAACCGACACACCTGTACCTAATCTTCCACCCAGCTGTCACTAATCAGCCCCCATTTTGGGCTGAGGTAACGGTGTGTCTGGACGGCAGTCGACGGTGGATTGTACTCGAAGGTCGGTAGTAAAGTGTGCTCGTTATTGGTGATGTAGCTTTAGCTGGCTAACCTGCTCATCTGTTGTTGTCGCTCGTCTTTTAGGAGGAAAAGTACGGGGTGGAGGGTTGGAGAAAAGAAGCTTGCTAGGATTATCACTCAAGAGGAGAAGCACACTAGGATTACCACTGGGGAGACTCACCTGCACCACCACTGGGAATTTGGAGAAAACCACTGTTGGACTATTGCACTTCTTTTCATGTTTAAGACTGCTTTTTTGGGGGGGACTGTAAATAAACTCACTGTCTGCTTTGCATCCAGAGCTTCGCGACTGAGTCTGTATTTCCCATTACCCGTGACACGATGTTCAGTTTTGGGTTATTTTCTGAGCACCAACGGGACAAGTTCTCTACCCTCACCCTGTACGCCGTCTCATCTCCAACAGAAACCTGGACTCTCCATAGCAAGTGTCCAGTTACCAAGACCCTCTGAAGGTCTACTAGAAGATGTGGCCTGGCTCCAAAATGAACAGCTACAAGAAGCAGTCCCCTCCATGGAGAGGGAGACAAGAAGCCAAGATCAAGCCATAATGGAGGGAAGTTAGCCAACTATCGGAGCTGTAGAAAAGTGCGATGATAAAAGAGGTACCTAAAAAGTGCTGTTCATAACTGAAGCCTTGGAAACTGCCAACCAAAGACTCACAGCCTTGGCCAGCTGCTTGAAGAGGTATGCCAGAGAGTTAGCGGAAAACTCCACTGAACCATCCAAGGTGTACTCTTAGTGGCAGAGCACACTTAAAGACAGCACACTTAAAGGAAAGTGGAACAATTTTATTGACTGACCAATGCGTTTCGGCTTGTGGCCTTCATCAGGGTCATAGTAACACATAGTAGAAATGTGCTTAAATAAAAGACAGGAAACGGAAAAAAATTCAAATGATCCAATCACATCTTCATAGATAAACCGGCTGACATATAACAGGTTGGTATTGGTTAATTGGTTCAATAGTCATGCCCAAGTAAATACTGGACTAGATCTTTAATGATGAAGACGGGGCGGAGGAGACATAATTCCCACCTGTCTTAAAATAATACATGCATGAAATACATAAGAATATTACAAATATACAAAACAAACCACAAAATGATTACAAAGGAAAGCATTTAATTATGAATGATCTAGTCCAGTATTTACTTGGGCATGACTTAACCAAACCAAAATGATCAAAACTGATGATAATCCAACTTTGGACTACGAATACGAACTGATAAATCTCAACCTGATGAATTAACAGAGCAACCATGTTTTGGCTTACTGTGCAATTTTACAAACCCCTACTCGTTCAAGGTACTACTCTCTAGAAGTATCTCTGGACAACCTAGCATATTGCAGACAAGCTTGTCAGAAGGAGTGGTTCACTAGCTACCCCAGGTCTTCATGTGCAACATATTTTAGAAGAATGTTGGGGTGAATTTGATCAAAGCATGGTAATTTTAAGTCAGTACTGCTACCTGATGTATCCCTCCACACTGCTTTGTCCTCTGAGCTGGTCCTCCATCAGGTAGGTGTTGTGGGATGATGAGATGAAATAATGACAGAGTGGCTGAGTCATGTCCTGAAAGATCCCCCTCCGCTGTGGGTTAAAAATGGAGCCTTCAGCTGAGCCGAGGTACATCAAAAAGCCATCAAATGTCATGGCATTCATGCGCTTGGCTGGAATGACAGTAAGATGGTGTCAATGTCTTTTAACGTAATACGTTAACTGTACCATAAAATCTCATGAGGGAATAGATTAATCCTAATGTCATAAAAATTATACTCAAACAAAACATCAAGATGCAGTGTATTCTTTACAATGTGTGCACCTTTGTCTGAGGGTTCATAGCACTCAATGAGCTGCTTAGCATGCAGTTGGATATCACCCCCCTCAAGCTGTTCCTCTCTAAGGAAGTCCTCCAGGTTGCTTTGGGATAGCTTCTGACCATCAGAGTATTCCTGAAATACCTTCAGTACATCCTCTCGCTGAGTCAACATTTTGTAGAAGAGCACAAACTCATCATTCTCCAGGGTACCTGATTGGGACTTATCAGCCATCTGAGACAAGAGGCAAAAAATGTGTACTGTATAGCTAGGTGGACAGATGCATCAAAGTGTAAGATCTCCTAATCCTAGTACTAAGAAAATTACAACAGAACCCAAACAACCTTAAAACTGAATATTTAAATCATAGGAATGTGTATACTTTGTTAGTATACACATTTAGTACAGGTCTCTCACTGTAAAAAGGTGGTGAGCATGATGTTCATTCATGTCCACATTCATCATCTTCAGCAGGTCTTGCACTTCCTTAAAGTTCATCCTGCCATCATTGTTCTTGTCTGCCTTTTTGAACCATTCACCAATCCATCTGAATACAACAATCAAGGAACTTTCTAATAAAACTTTTTTTTTTGCTACAGTAATCGTACAATGGTCACTGTAAATGGTAAATGGCCTGTATTTGTATAGCGCTTTACTTAGTCCCTAAGGACCCCAAGGCGCTTTACACTACATTCAGTCATTCACCCATTCACACACACACATTCACATACTGGTGATGGCAAGCTACATTGTAGCCACAGCTGCCCTGGGGCGCACTGAGAGAGGCGAGCCTGCCGGACACTGGCGCCACCGGGCCCTCTGACCACCACCAGTAGGCAACAGGTGAAGTGAAGTGTAAAGAGATACCTTATTGATCCCACAACGGAAATTGTTACCTAACAGCATCATGACAATCTACAATAAACACCACAATTAAAAGAGTCACAGGGGCCTGGTAAGGGCTTATACTATGACAAAGTCCAGTGTATGTATGTATGTATGTATGTATGTATGTATGTATGTATGTATGTATGTATGTATGTATGTATGTATGTATGTATGTACGTATGTATGTATGTACGTATGTATGTATGTACGTATGTACGTATGTATGTACGTATGTATATACACACACATACATATATTCAGTACCTCTATTGCTTAAGCCACTGCACTGAGCTGCGGCCACAAGGTGGTTGGTGTCCACAAGGACAGTGGTGCTCTACCTGCACAGTGTATAGTGCTGGTGGAGCGCTGCTGACTTTGACTGAGAAAATTGTAGGGCAGTGGAAGAAATACTTCGAGGACCTCCTTAATCCCACTGGCACATCTTCCGTGGAGGTGGAGTCTGGGAACGAGGGGGGCAACTCGCTTATCTCCAGGGGTGAAGTCACTGAGGCAGTTAAACAACTCCTTGATGGCAGGGCCCTTGGGGTGGATGAGTTCCTAAATGATCTGGATGTTGTAGGGCTGTCTTGGTTGACACGCCTCTTCAGTGTTGTGTGGAGATCAGGGGCAGTACCTCTGGATCGGCAGACTGGGGTGGTGGAAAGGAAAGTCCTCGGATACAGAAGGAACAATGCGGTTTTTGTCCTGGTCGTGAAACACTGGACCAGCTCTTCATCCTCTTGAGGATACTTGAGGGTGCATAGGAGTTTGCCAGAGTCACCAAAGTGGACTGAGAAAGTTCTCTCCTGAACCACTCAAAAGCTGTACCTTTGATGCCCACATGGTATTCTAAGTGGGACATGAGATGGTCTACTGCAGGGGTCCCCAACTCGAGGCCTCGAGGGCCGGTGTCCTGCAGGTTAGATCTCACCCTGGGTCTACACACCTGAATCAAATGATTAGTTCATTATCAGGCCTCTGGAGAACTGCAAGACATGTTGAGGAGGTAATGTAGCCATTTGAATCAGCTGTGTTGGATCACAGACACATCTAAAAACTGCAGGACACCGGCCCTTGAGGCCTCGAGTTGGGGACCCCTGGTCTACTGTTAGTGATGTGTCGGTCGCGAACGAAACGGCTCTTAGAGCCGACTCTTTGAAGTGAACAACACGAGCCGTGGTATGAGGGGCCGTACAAGCCAAAATTCATTCTTTCACTCTCACATACATATATTCTTCTGTCAGACACACGTATTGTCACTCTCACATACATATATTCTTCTTTCACATACATATACTTTCACTCTCACATAGTTCAGGGCTCTAGACTAACTTTTTGCCATGGGTGCACCGGTATGCCTAACTCTAAAAATTTAGGCGTACTGGCACAAAAGTTAGGCGCACTCAAACTTTTCAACCGCATCGCTTAACACCGCAGTTTTATATGTGCACTTTCTTTGGGGGGGGAAATCCATACAGACAATATTCATTTCTAAATGATTAACTAACAAACTTGTGCTTAAATTGCTTTGTCAATATTGTAGAAAATGTTAAACTTAATCATCATCATCGGCTCCTCTGACGACCTGTTTGCTGCTGCCTGCTGCTGAAAGGCAGTGGGGAGAGGGGACACTTGGGCAGTGCATTTATTGCAGCATATAATGTGTTTTCTGGATACACTGCTGTTTTTTCAGCATTCAAAGATTGATGGCACCGTGTCAGAGCTGGCTATGAATTTCAGACGGATCAGTCCTTAACTTAACACAAAAGTTATCAATAGTTCTTTTCATCTTTTCTTATTACCCACAGCTACATCCACTGCTGTCGGGCCTAGGCTGCTCACTAGGGCTGGGTATCATCACTGATTTCTACAATTCATTCGATTCCGGTTCACAAAGTCCTGATTCGATTCAATTTAGCCTCAGACAGTCAGAAATATTATAATTCTGATCATTTATCAGCACTGATACATGTGAGACTTCATCAGAATTGTGAACATCACAGCAGATGCCTTTGTGTCAAAGTAACTGAGAATAAAACACAGAAAAACATGAAGCAGATTTTCCTGGTCTGGCGTTTTATAGCAGATAACCTTAAAAATATTCTGCAATTTTGCATAATTTTAAGAAGTTTAAATTTCTTCAGTATTGAACAGCAGAAATTAGGCTTTCTTGTCCGAGGTCATTTAAGTGGAAAAAAGAAAAGAAAAAGACAGCGGCCCACAGCGCTGTAAACAACGGTAGACTGGTGGGTGATAAGAGAATGAATGATGCAGAAAACAGATTTGAGACGGGAAACTGTTCTTGAAGTACAGAGAGAGAGAGAGAGAGAGAGAGAGAGAGAGAGAGAGAGAGAGAGAGAGAGAGAGAGCTGTGCATGAAGTGTGATTTTTATCGTGGTGGAAGCAAAACAGCAAAAGTCAGAGGGAATTCATGACGACATTGATCAAATGTGAAGCGTAGTTTGCTGCTTCTTTTGCTGCTGGCTCGGCGAATTTTGGTTGGAGAGACAAAACCTGCAGCTCAGAATCAGCGCAGAAAGACGTAAACACAGCGCGGACCAGACGCATCAGAATCGCTGAGCTCTGACAGCGTGTCCGTGTTCAGGCCGTGGGGTGAGAAAGCCGAGAAAGACAAAGCTGATTCTGATGCGTCGGGTCCGCTCTGTGTTTACGTCTTTGTGTGGAATCCGTTAATGAATTGATATCGCTTTATTCAAGCTACTCACCTCTCTCTTCCACCTGCACTTTCAACTGGACCACGGCCAATCAGAGAGGTCCCGCCCCTGACTATCTCTGATTGGTTTAGTCCACGACAGTGGCATAATGTGTGTCTGTTGTTGACCACACGGAGAGTTGCAGAGATTTTTTTTCTTTTTTTTTGTTACCCGAAAATATTTGGTCGCACCGGTGCGACCAAATATTAGAGTTTGTCATTAGAGTGACAAAAAACGTATGGAATATATATTAATAATAAAGATTACAACAACAATACTGTGAATGCTTTTCAAGCATTCACACTAATTAAAGCAACAAAACAACCTGAAGAGCCGGTTGGGAGCCGAAAGAGCCGGCTCTCTAAAAAGAGCCGGAAATCCCATCACTATCGACTGTATCAAAAGTAGCAGTCAGAGTAGTTCAAGGAGAAACCACTGCTGACCAATAAGAACAAAAAAGGCTCACCTCAGTTTTGCCAGAAAACATTTGATCCACAAGACTTTTGGGAATATATTCTCTGGACTGATGAGACAAAAGCAGAACTTTTTGGAAGGTGTTTGTCCCATTATATCTGGGGTAAAAGTAACACAGTTGTAACACACCTTTTAAGAAAATGAACATCATATTAACAGTAAAAAAAAAAAAATGATGGTGGTAGTGTGGTCTGGGGCTGTTTTGCTGCCTCAGGACCTGGAAAACTTTCTGTGGTAAATGAAACCATGAATTCTGTTGTCAAATAAAACATCCTAAAGGAGATTGTCCGGCCATCTGTTCATGACCTCAAGCTGAAGTGCACTTGGGTTCTAGAGCAGAATAATGATCCAGCAAGTTCACCTCTGAATGGTTTAAGAAAAACAAAATGAAGACTTTGGAGTGGCCTAGTCAAAGTTCTGACCTGAATCTGATTGAGATGCTGTGGCATGAACTTAGAAAGGCGGTTTGTGCTCGAAAACCCTCCAATGTGGCTGAATTACAACAATTCTACAAAGATGAGTGTGCCAAAATTCCTCCATCGCGCTGTAAAAGATTCATTGCCAGTTATCGCAAGCGCTTGATTGCAGTTGTTGCTGCTAAGGGTGGCCCAACCAGTTATTAGGTTTAGGGGCAATCACTTCACACCGGGCCATGCAGGTTTGGAGTTTTTCCCCTTTAGGGTTTCCCCCTTAATAATAAACACCTTCATTTAGAAACTGCATTTTGTTTACTTGTGTTATCTTTGTCTAACATTTAAATTTGAGGCAGATGATCTGCTGTCGCAATTGCCACAGGTACACATAGAAATGAAGGCTACAGTACAACAAGCCTGACAGCTCATCACTTTCATGTTACCTGTTAAAGATCCAGCACTGGCTGCTAGCTGGGGTCAGCATACATGTAGCTGTAAGATCACACTGGGTTCTTCGCCAGTTTTGTGTTAGCCTGCTATCTGTTCGGATTTTTGCAAAGAGCTGACATTTTGATAGCAGTATACTGCAGTTTCTTTCCTTGACGTACTTTATTACTATGTTTTCATGCAATAAAAATAAACCCCAAATCTCCACTCCCCAAAAGTTGTAGACCCGGCACTATAGTTCTCCTCCCTGCACACAAAAGAATAGCACATGTCTGCAGGAAGAAGAAGATATGCTTGATTTTTTTCCTCTTTCTATCTGACATGCAAATGTGATTATATGATTACCGAGTTTAGTACAGTAACTCGTTACATTACTGTATTACTGAAAAATGTAATGTGTTGTAATGTACACCCAACACAAATTCTTTATATATACTTAGGTTGACAGCATATGTATGTAAACTGAGTGAAGGATACTGATCGAGTTTCTCCCTCTCACCCATGTTTTCCACATTCTCAATCAGTTTTCTCATGCCCCATATCCAGGACTGTGCTTCCTCAGCTGACTCGGCCACCAGGTCCAAATTGCCTCTGCGACCGCGAAAGACCAATGTGAAGCATCTGTCAGGTGGGAACTCATCTGCAATACTGAGTAGCACCTCACTCTGGTGCCCCTCTCGAACTGCTTCCACATCATTCACAGAAACTAGGAACAAAGAAAATGGAATTTAAGAGGTTTTAGACATGAAAGCAATAAAAAAAAAAATTATATTGCTCACATGAAATTTTACAAATATCATATTATTTTAAAAAAAAAATCTAGAGAAAACAAAGAAAAGAAAAAACAATCAAAAACTAAAACAGCAAAATGAACAATTGATGAAAATAACAAATCAAATCCTGTTTGGTGAAAATGATGAAAATTTGGCATGGTGGATGCATGGATGAAATGTACTCAACAGACAGGAAAGCAGTTAGAAAATGTTTCAAACCTGTGTATTACCCAGATTGTCAGCATGCTTAATGCCAAGAACTTGTGACCCGCACACACATATACTTGTAAGTAAAACACCCACCGTTGAATGGGGTCTATTAGGTAATTTTTCCACTGGTTCTTTAATTATAACGTTCTCTTACATGTGGAGCGGACATTGCCAGCCTTCTTAGACTGGTACCAGATGGTCATGAAGTCATCCTCCAGCTTGAAATATCGCTGCTTCTTCCAGTTACGAGACTTAATTTTCCTCATCATCGCCCCTACCAGCATGGCCTGGAGGTTATCATCCCCCTGACTACCTGCATAAAAGAGAGTCATCACAAATAAAAAATAAAGCATGGTTCGAAGAAATTCAAATGCAAACATGCCATGTTTAATTTCAAGTTTCTGATAGGCTAATGTGAAGTTCCATTACACATCCAAATTCACCAGCGTTATGACACTGTCTAGAAATCTACTACTGAATAGATATGCTAAACAAAAAAAATTAATATGCATCTTAAATGTGAATTTAAAAAAAAAAAAAAAAAAAAAGAACATTTCATTTAAGTCAGGTTTAACAAAATAAGATTTAGTTTGTTTCATCTGTGAATCAAATATTAAGCAGATATTCTACTCACATTTGTGTTCTTTATCTTTCTAAAATTAGAGTGACAAGAATAATGCTGTCTGAACTGTTTAAAATGAATCAGATGTCTGGATTTTCTGACATGAATTCCAATGTGCACACACAGGAAAAAGGTCAAGGGGGAAAAAGGAACATATACCTATTAATTAAACAAAGTTACCCCACCACAGCAGGCATAAACAAGACATGAGCTGACTTACGGAGGCCATTTCCTGTGGAAGCCATTTGTTGTGTGGTCACTCTGCCATCTAAAGGGCATAACACAGCAGTCAGTGCAAGAAAAGGAGAACAGCTCTCATTGGTTCAATCACATAGATTCAAATGATTTTTTCAGTGTAATCATATATTTATATACTTGACATGACATGAATATACCGTTTCTCTTTATTACATGATCTCTCAACACTTCCTTTTAACGCAATCCCATATGAATATCATGATTCCAACATGATTACGTTTTAACTCAGTTACATAGGAATACTTTTTCTCTTCATGGGTCTGTGGTTCAAACACAATATACTCTATATAGTTCCTTATATCAAATCATACATGGTAAAGTCAGGCATTCCCTAAACATTTGCTTAGTCATTCTGACCATACACTAAAAGCTCGTCCGCCTCAGACAAGATGTGGGCGTTGTGCCATTTTTATGTTCTCAATTAACACAAACAATAGCAGCACAGAAGTACACACAGACAAAAGATCAGAACTCTGGTATCAGAAACATTTCGTTGTGGTGATTCTAACTTTATTGATTAAATTTTGATTAGATCTATTCTATCATATTCTGATTAGATTTAAGAATAATTAACTATTAGCAAAATCACACTGTACAGATAAACTCTGGTATGTCACTCTATATAACTTTAATCATAAAAGGCTGGATGTAAAGTCCTTTTGCCCTCCCTCAGATGTATTGAGGGATAAGCCGGAGGAACCCATCTAATCTCTTTCACCTCTCTCTTAATAGCTGTCTCATTAGTAGTACCTGTGAGCGTTGCTACAGCGTTCAGCGTTCCATGCTTCAACAGAATTATTTAAAAAATAAATGCATAGAACAGGCCTGGACAAAAATGATGGTACCCACAACTTAATATTTTGTTGCACAACCTTTTGAGACAATCGCTGCAATCAAACGATTCCTGTAACTGTCAAAGAGACTTCTGCACCTATCAGCAAGTATTTTGGCCCACTCCTCATGAGCAAGCTGCTTCAGTTGTTTCCGGTTTGAAGGGCATCTTTTCTAGATGGCATGTTTCAGCTCCTTCCAAAGATGCTCAATAGGATTGAGGTCAGGGCTCATAGAAGGCCACTTAAGAATAGTCCAGTGTTTTCCTCTTAGCCATTCTTGGGTGTTTTAACTGTCTGTTTTGGGTCATTGTCCTGTTGCAAGACCCATGACTGTGACTGAGACCAAGCTTTCTGACACTGGCCAGCACATTTCTCTCTAGAATCCCTTGGTAGTCTTGAGATTTCATTGTATCCTGCACAGATTCAAGACACCCTGTGCCAGATGCAGCAAAGCAGCCCCAGAGCATAACAGAGCCTCCTCCATGTTTCACAGTTGGGACAGTGTTCTTTTCTTGATATGCTTCATTTTTCCGTCTGTGAACATAGACCCGATGTGCCATGGCAAAATGTTCCATTTTTGTCTCATCCTTCCATAGGACATTCTCTCAGAGGCTTTGTGGCATGTCAACATCTAGTTTGGCATATTCCAGTCTGGCTTTTTTATGATTTGTTTTCAATAATGGTGTCCTCCTTGGTCGTCTCCCAAACAACGATAGATGGTGTGATCTGACACTGATGTTCACTGAGCATGAAGTTCACCTTGGATCTCTTTAGAAGTCTTTCGGGCTCTTTTGTTACCATTCAGATTATCCATCTCACTTTTCCTCCTGCAGCCACGTCCAGGGAGGTTGGCTACAATCCCATGGATCTTAAATTTTCAAATAATATGTGCAAATGTAATCACAGGAATATCTAGCTGCTTGGAGATGGTCTTATAGCCTTTACCTTTAATATGCTTGTCTATGATTTTCTTTCTAATCTCCTGAGACAACTCTTTCCTTTGCTTCCTCTGGTCCATGTTGAGTGTGGTACACACCATGTCACCAAACAACACAGTGACAACCTGGAGTCCTGTATATAGGCCCACTGACTGATTACAGGATTGTAGACACCTGTGATGCTAATTAGTGGACACACCTTGGATTAACGTGTCCCTTTGGTCACGTTATTTTCAGTCTTTTCTAGGGGTATCATTTTTGTCCAGGCCTGTTCCATGCAGTTATTTTAAAAATAATTCTGGCATGGTTGAAAAGCAATTTTCTGACTTTCATTGGTTCAGATTCATAGAATCTTTATTTATTATTACTTTTGTCAGATTAAAGTTATTTCTGTGACCATTGTGAGTTTTTCTTTTATTGACCAAAGGGTACCAACAATTTTGTCCACGTCTGTAAGTTCAGGTGAAATCCTAGTAGCATCTCCAAATTGAAGGCCAAGTTCCTTTTAATGAGGCCTATCAGAGACAACTCGCAAAGTGGGTATTCCAAGAAGACCGTTCCCTCACCCTGTCAGCCCTTAGGCATTCTTCTACAAATTTGCAGTCAAGTTTGCAGGTTGATATGGCCAACAGCTTGCTAGGCAGACATTCCAGAACAGACTACACAAAGGAGGCCTACCGTGACTGCCCTTCATCATCAGGCATTTGTGTGCGTGACCAAGGTAGTGGCCAGCATGAGGAGGAGGTTTCAGACTGTTTTGTCTGTGTATGGTTCTTCCACGTGCTACTCAGCCCTAGTTTGTTAAACAAATAAATTGGTAAAGTGCCAATATATCTTGCTTCTTCAGACTTCCACTCAGAAAACAATACCAAAAAGAGTCAATCACAGAATAAGGTGTTGCGGATTGTCAAGGAAGTTTTTGATGGGAGCAACCCAGATAGTTAAAAGCTGCTCAACCCACAATGTCAAAGGCAGTGTGAAGCAGGCAGGATTGGGGACCCAAAATGCAGACTCTCAAAGGCAGGACTAACTCAAAACACAGATTTATTTCTGATTACAAAATACAAGTAGTATAAAAATCTATGTACTAAGCAGAGATGGGCAGTAACGCGTTACTTGTAACGCGTTACTGTAATCTGATTACTTTTTTCAAGTAACGAGTAATGTAAGGGATTACTATTGCAAAAAAAGGTAATTAGATTACCGTTACTTTCACGTAGGAACGCTGCGTTACTGCGTTACTAAAACCGTGATTTTTTGCGAGAACGTCTCATGACAGTGACGTAAGTGTGTGCGACGTTCGTGGCAACAGCTGTGTGCAGATCATAATATATCGAGTGCGGGACAGAGTGTAGCATGCAGCGTTTAAAGCGTGGAAGTACTGACCTTATTTTGAGTTTGATTCCATAAAAGTGACAAAACATTAGTGTCCGTTGTGCGTGGGAAGAAAACTTTTACAGCGAAAAAACCCTAAACTTCCAAGCAAGCAGCGAGTGCGCTACGACGTAATGTGAAATTCACTGAGAAACTCGCGGATTCTTCCACTGACCGCTGCGGCACACCTGCACCAGGGTAAACCTCCGCCTACCCCAGTCCTGCTTTACAGGTGAAAATAGAGCAACAGGACCGCTAGTCTTTGATTTTATTTATTTTCTGCTGTGTTTTACTTGCATCTATTTGAAAGAGTGAGTGTAAACACAAAAAAATATTTTATTTTATGTGCTGGAATGTGCAGAAAATAGGTTTAAATGTTAAACAAATTTCTTCCAGTCAGAGAATGTTGCATATAATTAAGTTTTTGCTTGATGCATAAAGTTAAAAGATTAAAACTAAATAAAACAAGTTTTAAAAGAGACTTTTCCATTTGATTACATTTTGTATGATGGATTATGCAGAAAAAGTAGAATTGGGCTGAAAGATCTATCGCTTTATCACCTATTCAGGTTGGAAATCGTGTTTTTAAAAAGTAACTAAGTAACTAAGTAACTAAGTAATTAATTACTTTTGAAAATAAGTAATCAGTAAAGTAACGGGATTACTTTTGGGGGGAAGTAATCAGTAATTAGTAACTGATTACTTTTTTCAAGTAACTTGACCAACACTGGTACTAAGCGGACAGGCAGCACACACAGCCAGGAATAGATGGAGAACGAGACGCCCGACAGAGGAAGACGCAGACACATAAATACATAATAGGGGAATAGGGCAGGTCCTGCCCCAAGTGGAGGAGTTTAAGTATCTCGGAGTCTTGTTCATGAGTAATGGGAGAAGGGACCGGGAGATCGACAGATGGATTGGTGGTGCAGCTGCAGTGATGCGCACGCTGCACCGGTCTGTTGTGATAAAGAGAGAGCTGAGTGTAAAAGCGAAGCTCTCAATTTACCGGTCGATCTACGTCCCTACCCTCACCTATGATCACGAGCTGTGGGTAGTGACCAAAAGAACGAGATCAAGGATACAAGCTGCAGATAAGCGGAAGATGGATGGGAATAGGGCACAGAGGAAACACCTAGGGGAACACAATCAACTGACGAGATGGGGGAAGCACAGCTGATTATAGTACACACAGAACAAGTGACTGTCAAAGTAAAACAGGAAGTATGCAAAACACACAGAGAGACTGACTAAGTACAGCCAATTGCAGGAGCAACAGAGATACAATGCTGAACAAGGGAATAAACAAGACAATAAACTTTTAAGATATTTTCAGCCCAGAATGTTGCTGTGTAAACTTCAAATATCTGCTCGATTTATCAAGATATCACATTATTGCAAAAGTGCACTAATGTTTTCGGAGATGCCTGTCCGCACAGCTGGACTGTGCGGACATGTAAAAATGATTTTTCATTTTTATGTTTATTTTTCTTATGATATAAACAATGAAAGGTGGTGGATTGGCCAATTTGTAATGACTGACTGTGGGCTGGACTAATGACATTACATCCGTATTGAGGTGAAGATGAAGCGATTTGTCTCGTACTTCAGCTAGAATGAAAAAAAGACACAAAGCTGGAGTTATTCTGTCTTTATGCTGCACAGCTGCCTCTTCTTCTCTCACTCTCTCCCCTCCCTCTCCTGTTGCTACTTCAATCATGAAACTGATCATTAATCAGCTGACCGACTGGTCAAGGCTCGGACTCCCGGCACATCGTTTTCACATCTTTCACTACCTGGGTTAAACACGATATGAGTCACTTAGATAACTTCTAAAAGTTAATGTTTGGGTTATTTCAGTGTTTGATTTGTTCCTGAGTAAATCGGTTTGGCTGAAATGAAAGTTCAGCTTCATAACTGGACCGTTTTATTTACTACTGAAGTCTTACTTGGAGAGCTGTCAGTATATTTAGAATTTCACCTGTCATATTATGAAAATGTTTCCTCCTGAATTTAAATATTTTTTTATGTTAGATTTAATTCAAAGTCAGCTGTTTAAATAAGAACAGAACATTTTACATCAGGGGATATGACGTGAAAATATCTTAAAAGTTTATTTTGTGATCCAGAAAGAGTAATATTTCAAACTCCACCACTCTGCGTTCCTCTGCAACTGCCTCTTTTGAGTTTTGGACAAAATGCATTCTGGGATATTTGCCTGGGTTTGGCTACGGTAGCTAGCGAGCTGATTGGAGACCAAAACAGCCAATCAGTTTTTTTTGCATCCAACTCTGTGATTGGTTGGTTTTGTTGGTTTTCTGTATGGTGTGCAGAAAGAGTTGAGACGTTGAGAGAGCGAGCGACACGCTGCGAGCAGGTCCGCAGAGATCTGAGCAAGAGCAAATGCAAAACCTGAGCAAGAGGGGCTGCTATTGTGTGTGTATATGGATAATAGCAAACGCTGAAATACATTTTTTCCACGCAGCAATGAATATTGTTCGCTCAAATTTTGCTTTTCTTCGCTCAAAATAAATTTCTCCTCAAAATGCAACACTTGCACTTGCGAATTCTTTTTACATGAGCTCAAATATTTTTTACGTGCGCTCAGAATAGTGGCACAAAAATAATGCCATACTCTAACAGGGTGATATGGTACTACAAGGTCATTAAGATAAGATGGGGCCTGATTATTTAAGACCTTGTATGTGAGGAGCAGGATTTTGAATTCAATTCTGGATTTAACAGGAAGCCAATGAAGGGAAGCCAAAACAGGAGAAATCTGCTCTCTCTTTCTAGTCCCTGTCAGGACTCTTGCTGCAGCATTTTGGATCAGCTGAAGACTTTTCAGCGAGTTTTTAGGACATCCTGATAATAATGAATTACAGTAGTCCAGCCTGGAAGTAATAAATGCATGAACTAGTTTTTCAGCGTCACTCTGAGACAGGATATTTCTAATTTTAGAGATGTTGCACAAATGGAAGAAAGCAGTCTTACATATTTGTTTAATATGTGCATTGAAGGACATGTCCTGGTCAAAAATGACTCCAAGGTTCCTCACAGCATTACTGGAGGCCAAGGTAATGCCATCCAGAGTAAGAATCTGCTTAGATACCATATTTCTAAGATTTTCAGGGCCGAGTACAATAACCTCAGTTTGATCTGAATTAAGAAGCAGAAAGTTAGCGGCCATCCAGGTCTTTATGTCTTTAAGACATTCCTGCAGTTTAACTAATTGGTGTGTGTTACCTGGCTTCATGGATAGATAGAGCTGGGTGTCATCTGCATAGCAGTGAAAATGTGCAAGGTGCCTATCAATCCTAAAAGCTTTTAGAGCAAAATATGGTCCCAACATGGTGTTTTTCAAGGAAGGCCTTGCATATTTTAAAACGACTGTGATAGTCTAAGGAGAGATATGTTGTTGCACTCTTGTCTAGTTGTGAAATGTTTTCAGTTGGTAGAAGGACTGCATAATCTGCAAAAAGTCCTGCAGCTGGTCTCCTCAGACATTTGTGGACTCTTGTTTAAAGAACAGGGTGTGGTACGCTGTCCCAACTTTTGTTGATATGTGTTGCTTAGAGATGGCACGATACCACTTTTTTCTGTCCGATACCGATACCGATATCATAAATTTGGATATCTGCCGATACCGATATGAATCCGATATAGTGTGTTTTTTAATCAATAAAACTGTTTTTTTTAATATCTTGCTGCATTTTGTATAAGTTCATACTCAAGTTTAAATAAACAACAACACTAAAGCTATTCTGTTATACCTGTATGTAAAAAATACACTGCACCCAAAATATTTCATAGTTCAGCAACACTGATCAATCTAATAAACTTAAACCTACTCCATCCTCCCTATTCTGGTATTTTAAAGAGTACTCAGCAGAAATATTAAGCAACCTAACTAATAGGGTTGCAAACTCCCAGCAAAAAAAAAAAAAAAAAAAAAAAAAAAATAGGGAACCACCCCCCACCCTCCACCTCATGATGCTTAAAAAATGCACAGAAATAAATTATTTTTCAAGAATAATTAAATAGATTCAACATCTTTCTTCAACAGAATTGCAGACTGCACAGATGGTACCTTCCCAAAGGAAAAAGTACTATAGCTTACTAGGGTATATTAGACTTAAGAGTTACTATATACAGTAATGGACTTCTATACATTTGACATCAGATTAAAACTTTGGGTGTAAGATTCAGATAATTATTTATTAAAAGCTACATATTTTAAATGAGAATAAGAAAGAAAAGTATGTCTTTGTGCCCCCTTTTCCCTGTTCATTCCCTATCGGCCCCCCTGGCTAAACTTTGCTAGATCCGCCCCTGCACAGTTACCAGCCGTCAGCTACGTAGAAAAGGATCCTGGTGTAGAAAGTAATATTAAATACATTCTAACAACAGCTTATCAAGCTTAAAGGTGCTGCTGTTGTTCAGCCGCTGGTTTCCTCTTTCTGGTGCAAAGTGGGCCAAAAACAAAGAAGAGAGACGGACTCGCAACAGAAAAGCCGATCAGCTGATCATTGATCAGTTTCACGATTGAAGTAGCGGCAGGAAGGTGAGGGAGAGAGAGAGGCAGTCACTCCATATATCGGTTGTTAAGCTTAACATGGGAACGCTTTACAAACATTCAGAGATGAACTTACACACTTGCTTTACTTCTCTCTGGGATAACTTCCTTGGAGATGAAATGATGGTTGAGGCTACAAATACACACAGCCGCTCTATCACGTGAGGCATACTGCTGCAACGTGCTACGGTTATGAGCCGAGTTACGCCGTGTCGCAAGTTTTGTGAGATGCTTTTTTTGATATTTAATGGATCGGAGTACATTTTTTATTTTTCGCCGATATCCGATCCAGTAATTTAGGTCAGTATCGGACCGATACCGATACGTGATATCGGATCGGTCCATCTCTAGTGTTGCTGCCAAAAAAATTCAAAATTACCCTTTTTTTTTTTCTTAAAATGGCACATTTTGGTGGCTTGATTCCAGTCTACATGCCAAATATCCTTAGGCTAGATAAAGATGTGGATGCATCCATTGGAGTGTGAACGTTAGATAGAAAGCACTTACATAGAAAGAACATAGAGAAAGTGCTTGTGTGAATGAGGCAAGTTGTGCAAAGTGCTTTGAGTGCTCAGAGTAGAAACGTGTTATATAAGAACCAGTCCCTTTACTTTTTAAAAGATCAGTTTTTGTACCACTGTATTAATAAGATCCTGTGGGATTTTCTTATATTATTAATAAATAAATTATTAAATTAATGAAATCAGTTCCTGGCCCGCATATCATTTTAGGCTGTTAATAAACTTTTCAAAGTGATCTTGTCAGTTTTTCCATACATGTAACATTTTCAGTGGGAGAAACGTTTCATCACTCATCCAGGTGACTTCTTCAGTCTCAGCTGACTGCAGGTTTCCCCAATCTTATAAACCGTACATTTGCATAATGACTGAAACCAGATTGGGGAAACCTGCAGTCAGCTGAGACTGAAGAAGTCACCTGGATGAGTGACGAAACGTTTCTCCCACTGAAAAACGTCCAGATGAACAGAATCAACTTTTGGAGATTTACTTACCTGGATGATTGAGCATGCATCAACACGTCCTACAGGGAGTGCAGAATTATTAGGCAAGTTGTATTTTTGAGGAATAATTTTATTATTGAACAACAACCATGTTCTCAATGAACCCAAAAAACTCATTAATATCAAAGCTGAATGTTTTTGGAAGTAGTTTTTAGTTTGTTTTTAGTTTTAGCTATTTTAGGGGATATCTGTGTGTGCAGGTGACTATTACTGTGCATAATTATTAGGCAACTTAACAAAAACAAATATATACCCATTTCAATGATTTATTTTTACCAGTGAAACCAATATAACATCTCCACATTCACAAATATACATTTCTGACATTCAAAACAAAACAAAAACAAATCAGCGACCAATATAGCCACCTTTCTTTGCAAGGACACTCAAAAGCCTGCCATCCATGGATTCTGTCAGTGTTTTGATCTGTTCACCATCAACATTGCGTGCAGCAGCAACCACAGCCTCCCAGACACTGTTCAGAGAGGTGTACTGTTTTCCCTCCTTGTAAATCTCACATTTGATGATGGACCACAGGTTCTCAATGGGGTTCAGATCAGGTGAACAAGGAGGCCATGTCATTAGTTTTTCTTCTTTTATACCCTTTCTTGCCAGCCACGCTGTGGAGTACTTGGACGCGTGTGATGGAGCATTGTCCTGCATGAAAATCATGTTTTTCTTGAAGGATGCAGACTTCTTCCTGTACCACTGCTTGAAGAAGGTGTCTTCCAGAAACTGGCAGTAGGACTGGGAGTTGAGCTTGACTCCATCCTCAACCCGAAAAGGCCCCACAAGCTCATCTTTGATGATACCAGCCCAAACCAGTACTCCACCTCCACCTTGCTGGCGTCTGAGTGGGACTGGAGCTCTCTGCCCTTTACCAATCCAGCCACGGGCCCATCCATCTGGCCCATCACGACTCACTCTCATTTCATCAGTCCATAAAACCTTAGAAAAATCAGTCTTGAGATATTTCTTGGCCCAGTCTTGACGTTTCAGCTTGTGTGTCTTGTTCAGTGGTGGTCGTCTTTCAGCCTTTCTTACCTTGGCCATGTCTCTGAGTATTGCACACCTTGTGCTTTTGGGCACTCAGTGATGTTGCAGCTCTGAAATATGGCCAAACTGGTGGCAAGTGGCATCTTGGCAGCTGCACGCTTGACTTTTCTCAGTTCATGGGCAGTTATTTTGCGCCTTGGTTTTTCCACACGCTTCTTGCGACCCTGTTGACTATTTTGAATGAAACGCTTGATTGTTCGATGATCACGCTTCAGAAGCTTTGCAATTTTAAGACTGCTGCATCCCTCTGCAAGATATCTCACTATTTTTGACTTTTCTGAGCCTGTCAAGTCCTTCTTTTGACCCATTTTGCCAAAGGAAAGGAAGTTGCCTAATAATTATGCACACCTGATATAGGGTGTTGATGTCATTAGACCACACCCCTTCTCATTACAGAGATGCACATCACCTAATATGCTTAATTGGTAGTAGGCTTTCGAGCCTATACAGCTTGGAGTAAGACAACATGCATGAAGAGGATGATGTGGACAAAATACTCATTTGCCTAATAATTCTGCACTCCCTGTATAACATTCACCAGCCAGCTGTTTTACTTCATGAATGAATGCAGACTCACTTTCTCTGAGTGCATATTCATGAGATGCCTGCTCCACAAAGAAGCACCATCCCCTTTCTTTAGCCTTCTGCCCTGTGCTGTTTATGCTGCTGGGAGTGATTTTGCTGGTCTTTCATGTTTTTATGTCTCATCATACACTTTTCATACTGTCTTTGTTAAGCTCTTTAATCCAGCTACGCTTGACAAATCTCTTTTTTTCATTACTGTTAGTCATTTATTTCTTTAACCAAGCTCTTTCTGTTTCACAGAATCAGTTACAATTGTCTCTGACATTAGTAAAGTCATTTGGTTTACCTAAACCACTGGCAGAGCTATACTATACTCTGACTACAACAAAAACCACAAAGCTGCTGTGTTACATATTGGTAAGTGTAAGGTGTTGTTTTTTATCAAGTGATAAAAGGTAGCATTTTACTAGAAAACAAAAAATATGACAAAGATTCCATTCAAATATTCAAGTATTACAGCAAGTAAGTGAGCGTGCTCCTGTGTTTCTGAAGAGTATGTGTCCTTTATAGTTCATACATAAGGAATCTAAAAGAAGCCATGGAAGAAAAAAACTGAGGCAGGGAGGAAAACATTGGAAAATGAAGGTGAATCTGACCTGTTGCAGGATCATCCCAGTCTCCAGCTGACTGCTGCTGTGCTGTTAAAAGATCATAAAATCTGGGAGCCTCTGCTGCTGCTGTGTATCTGCATGCCACAATGCACTGATAAAAGAACAAGTCAAACCTGGGTGAGCAGGCGAGTGAGCTGCTCACCTGCCCCTCCTCCTCACTGTTCCCCATCTGCTTCCTGTCCCCTTTCTAAAAGTGTTCTGCAAGTTGTGCATGCATTACATTTGGAGCTGAAGAAAGACTTCATTTGGATGCAAAAGTTCAACTCCTAAAACATCATGTATAGCACAGAGTTGGGGTGAAAGCGCTGTAAATAGCCTGAATTGTTTGGTGGGGAAGGGTTTCAGTACATGGTTTCGTGAGTTTAATTGGCATCATGAATCCATGTGAATACTTGCACCTTGGCCATGAGCATATATGTAGTTTTGACTCACCTTGATTGTGCTCATTTCACATTTAAATGTAATAAATGATTTTAAGAATTTTCAATGCCTATTTACCGAAAATGATTTACTGTGCATTTTAAATAAACATTTTCCAACTAATTGAAAGTCAGTTTTTCAATATTTAGGAATCTGTTGAGTGAGACTGACTCACAGCAGCCAGACTCGTTATATCTCTTGTGTTGAAATATTACATGGTGTTTTATTTTTATTAAATATTTATTGTTGTCATTCCCCCAAACTCTTTGGCAGAGAATCATTGTCTGTGATGGCAGGTTTAGGAGCAGCAGAACTCAAACTGATAGGGCCAGCATGGGTTCTGCCCTGCGTCATGTTACTGATCCCCAATCATCAAAATTTGATCAAGTCAGTTTAACAGCAGGCTTGTGGAGAGAATACATCAGGTAAAGTTTTCCTATCAAAAGAATAAACTGTGACAGATTACCAGTTGCCTGATTACTAATATTACTAATGCAACTGAGAGCTGCCATACACATTTGCCAGTTTACAACATGAATATTCTCTCTGTGCTTTTCATCTGTGTTTCTGCTCAGGTTCAGGGGCATCAATAATTTGTAGCTTCAGATCAGCTCCTCACCTCAAATTACACCCACTAAGCCAATGTTAAAATGGATGGGCTCCCTCACAACAAGCTTAACCACAAGCTGTAGAACCCAGCAGTGTTCTAGGTAGAATGCTAAAAGCATTGAGACTATGCATCAGGGGGTTGGCTAGTTTATTCATCAGTAGAGTCCAAAAATAAAACTGCCTTAAGAAAACACTGCATAAGCAAATGCCTGCATACAACAATAAACTGGCAGTTACTGCTGGTAAAGGTGGTTCCATAAGTTACTGAATCATGGAGTCAACTTATCACAGGACTCTCATCATGGTAAGACCTTATTTTTAAATGGACTATAACTACAATAGCATCTTTAGAAATATATTTACTTAAAAAGGTAACTCGTTACCAAAGTGTCACACAAGAAATGATGGGTAAAACCACTGAGCTCTCCCAAGACCTTTGCAATCTCATGGTTGCAAAACATACTAATGGCAGTGATTAAAGAAAAAAAATTTAAACTACTGAAGATTTCCTATAATAAAAGTACCTGGAGTTGTCAGACAAATGTAGATAATATGCACCACAAGCTTGAGCAAGCGGGCTGAAGTCTCTTTGGAGAGTTGGAGGACCATTTCCCCTGAAAAATCATCTTTATTTATTTTTAAAGTGTTTATATAGAGTGTTATGTTTCTGAACAACATATATTTAAATTATTTTCTCATGGTACCATTTATTAGGCAACCTTAATATTTACATTTTAGAGATCACCTTTTATCGCTCTTTCTTTGGACCAATAAATTGACATTGACATGCTCCAATGTGACGATTTTGTCTCTCCCATTTTCAGTAAAACCTGTTGAGTAAAACTGGCAGGACAACTTGTTTTAAATCTGTTCACAGATGCCACTCCTGCTTGTCGGGTGGTCGTTCCCATAAACCTCAATGCTGAGGAATTCAGACAGGAACTATGGGACAGTATTCCCAAGATTCCAGTGCAATTTGAGCTCTGCAAAGTTAACGGACAGTGGCTCATTCTTCCGCTTGAAGAGGAGACATCCAGAAAAACTAGAACCAGAAACCTTCTGGGTCGCTCTAATCTTTACATCTGTTTAAATGTTTTCAAATGTTTCACTCAGGTGGTTGATATGGCAATATAATTTATTGTTATTACACTTACTGTAACTCAGTGGCTCTCCAGTCAACAAAAAATTTGCTGAGCAATCTTTAATGTCACGGTTCAGAATAGTAAATGCTGTGATGCCCATAAGACTTTCAGACATTTCTCTGATCACTCAAGTCTCAGAGAGACAGCAGTGTATGAACATACTCTGCTCAGACCACGCCCCGCTGCAGCCCGCCCCGGGGTCTCCCTCAGTTTGATTTACTGTAAATAACAGAAATGCAGTAGAGCAGGCTTGAGCTTTGGTATAGCAAATTGTAATATGGGCTAAAGTTTGTCCATTTGATAAAACTATTTTTTGGCTAGTGATCACTTTGTTTCCAATGTGTTCCCTGGTGTTTCCTGGGTTTTTGCTTTTTTGCTTGTTCGGTTGAATTTCTGTTTTTGTTTTTTCCTCTTATTGTTGGTTTTGTTATCCTATCGTGTACTTGAATAACTTAACAGTCCTGCATCCCCCAGTTCTATTTGGGTATCTTCTGTGTGGTTCTGCATTCATCCTTTGGTCTGTTTTGGTTTCTTTGACTTGTTTTTTGTTCTTAGTGTTTCTCATTTGTTTTGTTTTTTGCTTTTTTTTTTCTTCTTTTTTTTTTATTCCCCAGATCACTTGGTGTGCAGTTCTGCATGTCCTTTGTCAAACTGTCTGTAACTTTCCCTGTGTGTACTGTGATTACTTGTGGACTATGGTCTTGTTTGTTTTCTATATTGAGTGAGTTTAGGATTTAGTATGACATCTGAAAGAAAGGTTAGTTTTACTGTCTGCCCTGAGACTGGGATTTGGGTCCACGTCTCTGCAAACCATAACAGCTAGAGTAGTTATGAGAATACATTAAATAAGTTCAATATTTATGATGTTACCAAGTCTTGCATTTTCTCATTTTTGTTAAAGGTCATAATTAAGACCTGAGACACTGACTTTTACTGATTTAAGACTTTGCAGTAATGTTTCTGCAAAGTTTTGCAGCCTGAAATGGCAGTGCAAGTATTTTTTGATTGACAGCTGCCTTTGTAATGTAGCACTTTAAATGCATTACACTGTCATCATTAATATTGACCATATTGCAGAGTGCTGCCTGACACTGAGACACCTGACCATAGCAGGCGTGATGTCCAGGAGCCAGAGGTTATGATATGTTTATAATGAATTGGAATTTTAAACTTGTAAACTATTTCACAAATCATTATTTATCACAACTGTTGTACAAAATAATTCTATCAGTCTTATACATTTTGTGTAGTTTCCATTGATAAATATTTCCCTGTTATTTCCTCTTTTGTCCTTTGTGTGTTGTACTCTCTGTTTTTAGCTTTACTTGGCGTTGTCACTGATTTTCACCTGTACCTTCTTTTTCCCAGCTGTGTCTTATCCCGTTGATTTACCCTCAGCATATATGAAGCACCGTCTACCAGGGGTGTTTTTAGCCCATTTTTGGGGGGTGCTGAAGTGCCCCCAAAAGGAATCAAAGCACCCCCAAAGATTTCTTACTTTTTTTGACAATATTTGCTGTTTGTGTGACACACTACTAAAAATATTAAAACCATACAGTACTTGGTTGAGACATAACATTTTAACAACCAAAGTACAGATACCCCCCAAGCTGGAACCAAATGGTTTGTTCCAGCTCGCCTCTCCCCTACTCTGGCTCTAGCGCCGTTGCTGCCAGAGCGATGGTGGCTGAGACGCAGCGGAGCGGAGGTGTGAGTGCCTGGCTTAAAACAGGACATATTAGCTGCATTTAACCTTCAGTTGCTCTTTATATAGTTAGGTAGGAGTCAGGCCATGTTTCTTTTTAGCTGAAAAACATTACACCAGGTAACCTGCAGTGTGGGAAACGTGTTTTCCGACGATGTTTGCTACTGTTAATATCAACACTTTACCAAGTTCTTTTGATTCCTCAGAGGCATCCGATGGAAGACAAAACACTGCTCAGTAGACCATTTAACGCTTTATTACTTCTAGAAGGGAGATGCGCCCTGCACGACACGCTGCCGCGGATTTCAAAATGGTGGTGTCTCAGTAACCTTTCACTAGAGATAGTCTCCTTTTACCTACATTTGTCCCAGGCACGTGTGAGCGAGAGTCTGCAGCTTTTTACTCCCCAAGGACACATGGTCTCATGCCTTTATTTTTTCAGGGCTGTGTCAGCTTAATACTACACTATATAACTTTATAACATTTATTTATAAAAAGCATAGCATTATTGACGCACTGAAAAATTATTTATTCCCAACACTACCCTACCTACAATCCGTCCTACTCTGTGGTAAAATCAGAGACATTTGACCGTCCTGTTGCTCCCATTGAAATGTATACAGCCTATTTAAAATCTAAAACTTAAAGGTTTTGTGCGTAGCCTGCTGTTGTTACCACTGTCCTGTTTGAAATGGAATGAGAGAAGCTGCTTATTTTGTCTTATGTGCATGTGCCGATATTGAACCCAAGCATAAACCCAGTGTTTTCTGGTGTTAGTCAGGAATTGCTTAATGGGATTCAGGCGTGTAGTCCAACCTCAAACCACTTCTTGTCTGAGCCTCATTTGTCAGCCCTGGCACTGCATTACCATATTGAACTTCAGTCAGAGGAAGTCACGGTTGCCAAAAGCTTTTTGAAGCTCAAGAGTGAGGCAGGTGCCATTCCAGATATGTTAACATCTTCTGGATAATCAGATCTTCCCCACACTGAAAACTGTTATTCAGGTTGCCCTAACAAACTCAGTTAGCAGCTGTAGCTGTGAGAGGTCTTTTAGTGTCGCGGCTCCAGCACCTGGCTGTGATGTCAGTTGAGGAAGAGATGCTTGAGAGAACTGACCACCAAAAAGTGACTTGCCAACCTCAAGGTGAGGAGACATAGGTTAAAATAAAATAAAAAATCTCGCCCCTGCTGTCTACCATGTTCTTAGTCAGTGTTGGTGAACTTGTCACTGTATGTGTGTGTTTGTGTTCCTGGAGATTGGTGCAATCCTGTTTTCGTCCTTCTGCCTGCGACTTCATGACGGTTTTCTTTTGTGTTCCTTAGTTTTATCTGCAGTCCTCCATTTGGGAGTTCTTCCTGCTATTAAATAAGATGCTGTTATTCCATTGCAGACCACACTAATTGCTGCCAGGTGATTAGTTATTCTTATCTATTCTGTACCAATCCTTGTCATGGATGTTACTTGTATACTAATCCCACTATGCAAACAGATGTCTTTAAAGACTAATCAAGCAAACAAACGACAGAATGCTTTTGCTGAAACAAGTGGAGACCTTAACTTTGATCAAAATACAGTTTTACTCTATTCAAAATGATCTCAACAATATTTTTGCCCTTTGAAAATGCATGTGTAAAAACCATCTATGCAGTTTGGAATCAGACCTGTATGAGTAATATATGTATTGGCCTCTAGAGGGCACCCACATGTCAACTAAAGTACTCAATGTAAGACTAAGAATTCTACATGCTGACACACATTCATGAGTGAGTAGGGAGCATATGAGAAAATATTTTAATGTTAAGAAATGGAAAAAGGTGTCCCTTGTATTCTTGTATTATGCTTATTATTATTATTATTATCATCATTATCATTATCATTATTATTATTGTTGTATTTTTTATTTCTGAGTCAAACCACAAGACTAGAAATGTGTGGAAATCCTGTGTGACGTAACATCTTCACTGTCGGTACACAACTGTGAACATACTTGGATCTGGCCTTTTCCTTAACTCGACACACCCGGCACACATTCTACAAAGACTCAACTCCGTCCCACTCTTTACTTGAAGCAGCTAAAGGGGAGTTAATGTTCTTCTTCTGAGTTAGTCCAATGAACGTATCTTGAAGTCATTTAAAATCTCACCTTACCCCCCCACCCCCCCATGTGTGACTTTAGTTAAACCACCCTTCATCCAGTTGTAAAAACAAACATTGTAGAAGCACTGGTGGCTGTGTCCTTTCACATTAATGAAAAGGGAATATACAGCTCATTTGTAGAGTGATGGTTCTATAAACGTGCCATCTATGTAATCCTGTCATGATCTTTGCAATAACTGAGGCTTAAAAATGTAGGCCAGACAGTGACGTTTCATTTCAGCGATTTCGGTTCCTTGTTGGGAGAGTCAGATAGCATGAATGTGGGGAGGCTTGGAGTGATGAGAGCAGGCAGGCAGGTGAGTTTCCTGAGGTCAGGATGAATGAACCTAGAACACGGGGAGAAAAATACAAGCAGAAGATACTCAACACAAAGCAAAGAACATGGGAGTGACAGTCGATGAGCTAAAGGCAATTATTATTAGAGATAAAACCCATCATTTTGGAAAAAAAATGTTGTAGAATGTTTTGTTTCAATTATAATACTTAATAATACTTTCAATTATAATTAATTTTTTTAAAAAGGGCAAGATTAAAACTTTTTTGCCTTCTGGGCCCTGTTTCAGAAAGCCGGTTTAGTGCAAACTCTGAGTAAGTATACCCTGAGTTAACGAAAACTCTGGGTTTTCGGTTTCACAAAGCGAGTTTAGATTAATTCTGAGTGAGTTACTATGACGACACACTAACCTGCCCCCTAGCAGGTTTACTTCAACTAACCCTGACTGTCTCCGCCTCTTTGTCGGAAATCTGAAATGTCAGACATGGCGTGCCCCTTCCTTGAAGAGCCAGAAGATGTTGAAGCCCAAATTCTCCGCAGAGCTCTCCGCCGGGAGAGAGTGATTAGAGCGTTTGGACATTTTATCATTTCCTGATGATTTTCTGTGTGAACGTTACGCTTTTTCAGCACAATCGATAATTTATTTGAATAACATCCTCAGGCCTTATATTGCTCATGTGACACATCGCGGACATTCTCTCACTTCTGTACATATTATTTGTATTGCACTTCATTTTTTGCAAACGGAGCTTTTGTATAATATTGGTGACGCTGAGCACGTTTCCAAGGCTACCGTCTGTCGGGCAGTCAGGAATGTTACAGTTGCACTGAAACGTCTCCTGTACTCGTTTGTGGTGTTCCCGGTCATAGACCCACAAGATTTATCAAAGAGGATTCCACAAAATTGCAGGTATCAGGATGAACAAAACCTAATTCATGATGTGGTGATACTTGAACTACTACTTAGATTTTACATTTATTTTCAGGGTTCCCAGGCGTGATTGGCTGTATAGATGGCACTCACATTCCAATCATTGCTCCTTCAGTAAATGAAGGAGACTATGTGAACAGGAAGTCTTTCCACAGCATTAATGTACAGGTACATAGTTCCTGTAGCATTTCAAACTAACACATTATTTCATTATAGTAATGGATGCTAATTTGTGTCCTCTGCACTGTGAAGATCACATGTGATGCTGCCAACATTATCACAAATGTGGAAGCCAAGTGGCCAGGCTCTGTTCATGACTCACGAATTTTCCGTGAATGTACACTGAGCACAAAATTTGGACATGGTGAGTTGAAAATACTTAAATACTTAAAATATATAAAGACCAATTGCTACAGGGACATTTGAACTGAAGTGTATCCTTCTGTCTTAGGAGAGTTCACTGGCTACTTGCTTGGTGATAGGGGGTATCCATGTTTACCCTATTTGCTTACCCTTACCCTGACCCTGAACTGGGCCCACAGCAGCGATATAATCTGGCTCATTGCAGGACAAGAGCCAGAGTTGAAATGACTATCGGAATGCTTAAGGCCCGGTTCCAGTGCCTTCACCCCAGAAAGGGCATGTGACATTATTGTGGCATGTGTGATTCTTCACAACATTGCCACAATTAGAGGAGAACACTGTCCTTCTGAACCAAACATCCGCAGTGATCCAAACCATGAACATCCTGACCCTCCCACGGACATACAAGATGGAAGAGCAGTCAGAGACACCATATGTCACAATCATTTCCTTTGACCCATCACCTCAACATGTTGAAAGAAGAATAAACAGATTTTTTGTTCAACTGGCTTTATTGGCCGCCTGTATTTCCTGTACACAAAGTATTAATAAGTATATTATTATGTTGTTCAAACACTGAAATAATTCGTCCATCTCTGACCACTTCACTCACCCTTAACTGATGTTCCAGCAGTAAAATCTCAATCTTGGTCTTTTGGATCTGCTGCTTGAAGTGTTCCATTTCCAAGTCGCATTTTTTTATTTTCTTGATCAAACAGGTCTTGTACAGCTGCTTTACAGGGAGCTATGGAAACACAGGAAATAGCATTGACATTCATAGTACATGCCTACTTAGGTTGGTTGTAAATCAGTGCTGAACATCTTACTGTGGAAAGGTTTGTTGGAGAAGTGGCTGGACCCTCTTCCTCTGCATTTCCATCATCACTCTGTTAGAGACATAGAAAGTCCATGGTTTTATTATAGTACCACATTTTATTCAATTGTTATATTTTCCATTGTAAGATGTAAACCTCATAAAGTGTCTCTGTTGCTTCCTCCTCTGTAACAGCTGTCAATGTTTCTTCATTATTTTCCTGTAGTAAAGAAATTAACACAACATTGCTGTTCTACTGTAAACTCATATGATCTGTGGAGTATTAAGAGTACTCACAACTGCATGTTGGTCTGGCTCAACAGGAGGCTGCACCAGATGCAGTACACCATCACCATCAGCTGATAGAATATGAGGTTTATACAGGTCACTTATAACTTACAAGGGACCAAATGGCAATTAACAAACATATACCAATCACCTTACACTTCATTGTCATTATGCTCTCAAAGACAACCAAGACTGAGGGAAGGCAAAATCAGTAGGAAAATAACTTCACTACAAAATAATTCATTATGGTAAAGAGTTTATCAAATGAATGAGTAGCACTGCAAAGGTGACTGTGAAGAAAGGATGTATGCACATCATGTATTATTTTGAATTTACCTCTTATGTAGGCACTTGTGTCTTGCGGGGTTATTGACTCAGAGGATGTCCCCGCAGAGATGCCTTCAGCCACAGGGCGCCCACTGTTTTGGCTGAGGGCCAACTGCTCAGCCTCTGTGAGTGGTGGTGGTGGAGGACCCCCACCTGTTTTTCGGGCCTCCGCTTTTTTTCTGTTGGCTATAACGGGTCACATTTGAGCATACAGAGTAAGCAACTATGTACTTGTAATGTGCTCAGATAATTTCAATAAGTGCTTGCAGAAAGAAAATGAATGTAGCCTCTAACTGCAATTGATTTACATAGGACAAACAGACCAAGCACTATGGCTCATAATACAATTACACCTTACCTGTTTGGACTATACTTTTATATTTCATTTTTACTTGCTGCCAGGAACATTTGGGGCCTGTTGGGTTGCACCTGCGCTCACATCACATCACAAATAAAATGTATGAAATAAACACTAAAATTAAATATAATAAAATAACGTGTTAAATGGGTGGAAATCCCTAGATCAATGTTTAAATTAACACTCGCGCATTGACTCTGTCGGCTATGTATTGCCATGCATGCTCCCTTTCTTTTGCAGCTGAGGCTGTGTTACTTTTTTTCTGCAAAATTTGCATGTTATCGGCATATGCTGCCATCAGAATTTCGGCCTCAAGCGCTGTAAAATACATTGACCGCGCCTTCTTTCCCTCCGTCTCCATGGTGCCTCGCTTAATCTGTGCTCCACTAATCAGGGCTTTATGTATCCTCGTGCGCGTGCTTAACTTGGGGTTAAAGCAACTCCGCGTTGATTGAACTAATTGTTATCAGCCTTTCTGAAACCGAATATTCCGAGTTGGACAGTTCGGGGTTACTCAACCCTGAGTATCATTTTTAACTCTGAGTTTTCTAAACCCGCTTTCTGAAACAGGGCCCTGCTCTCAGAAGGCTAGGGATTTTGGATAGTCCGAATATTTTATTGCTTCCAAGGGTTGTTCCCAGACACTGTATATAAAAAGCCACCATTCCCACTGACAGATGGTAGCTTCCATTTCTTCACATTTGGCTCCGCCGTCCGCTTGTTTATTTTCCACATAAACCTTTCACAATAAAGCTGATCCTGTTCAGATTTTTCAAAATAAACTGAATTGATGACAAAATACATCAATTTCAAACATCAAATTTCAGAATATGCATCAAACAAATAACCTCAGATTTAAAACATGAAGTAACTATAAATGGCGCTTAGAGTCACCACGTGGATGCAGGCACAGAGAATCCCAGCATGGCCAGTGAAGATGAGGCAGAACCAGGTAGCTCCAAACAGAAGGACCAGTCCAAACAAATCAAGGACCTTATTCCCAAATGAGGGACTACCTCTGTAGCATGGACATGGTGTGGTTATGAAAAGTCTGACACAGACCAGAAAACTGTACTCTGCAAATTATGCTGCAAACCCGTCCCCACCTCAGACTCAAACACAGCAAACCTCTTCAACCACCTCCGCAACAATCACGTGACAGAGTAAGGAGAGAGTTTACGGATGAGAAGCAAAAAAGAGCCGTCAAGTGTTCAAAATAAACCTTAGACTCAAACGTTATAGCAGGCTTTTTTCATCCAGATAACGATATATATAATCACAAAAATTTTACATTTTCTGTAAATTTTGTGAATCTTGGTCAACTCGACTTGTGTGAAATGTTTTCAGCTGGGCGTCGTGTACCTGGAGTCAAGTGTTTTGACCGTTGCATGGAACTATATATTTTTAGATATATTTTTCTTTGTGAGTATTTATTACACGGCGTGCTGCGGGGAAATGTTTTATATCAGGATATGAGATTCTGGTCTTATCACACAGTGCTAATGTCACCCCTTATTCTCTTAAGATCCAGCAGTGTGGCAGTGGAGATGTCTGGGATACCACAGCCCGCGATCCAGACACCAAGGTGACTCAACTTCAACAGTTAGCAACCTTGAAAATCAGGCGGCTCCATAAATAAGAATGCGTAAAACATTCACTAAGTATACTTCATAATTTTGTTTAAGCATTGCACTCATGAGTTAAACTATGCATTGTATTTCATGAAAATTTAGTGACCCCTCAACATGCACACAGCTTTACCTTTTCTATGTTGCATCTAATGTCATCGTCCATGAGGACTTCTACATCGAAATCGTCAAGAGAAGTCTTCTGGCCACACATCACTGAGAACAGGTGTCTGTTGATACAGCGAGGGCCTGGCCCGTTGTGGACAACAGACCAAGCAGTTAGTTTTCCTGCTGTATAGAATTTGTTGCTTTATCCTCCATAGTCATCAGCCATTTCACTCACAAATTCAATATTTAGCAAAATATGATTTAGAGAGTGCACTATGCAGGATTTGCCTGCATCGAGCAATTACGACAAAGGAGTTGCTGGTGCCCATCTGGGTTCACTGGAAATCTGTGAGCACTGTGGCGAGGTCCATCTCATCCTGAAGCAGGAAAAAAAACCCCATATGGTCATGAGTACATGATGCAACAGGTTACACACTACAGATACAGCAGTTATGGTGGTGTTGTTCATAACACATTGGAGTCATTTTGGTCAGGGGAAAACAGGACAGTGTCATTCACATCAGATACTTCAGAGTCAATGTAAAACTCTTCCCTAAACAGAGCACATGTTTGTTTTTGTTGATGTTCTTTTAATCATGTACAAATATTGAAAAGGAATGACTCATCTCATAATGGGATTTCACATTGTTTTAGGTCAGTGCTTCCCAAACTTTTTTTGCTAGGCCCCCCCTTTGTTTTACAAGAAAATCTTCATTCAACGGAAAATCTCTGTTTTCAAAAGTACCTGTGTACATGTGGATGTAACAGAAAAACAAACCATCTTTATTTCCCCCTGCACAAGTTATTATTTCCACACTATCAACACAATCTTCAAAACATGTCTGTCTGTGCAAAATGGGTTCAAAAACATAAACAACTGTGGGATACTGTTTGTCTGTGATTTGGACGGGGAACAAATTGCACCAGGATCCACCTGATATTATTTATATCCCTCTGTAACTATACTGTATAAAGAGCTAACATCTCCAAAATTTCAGGAGTAGTTAGTCATCATAAGAAGTGTTTGTGAACTAAAAATCAAGAATGTGGGATACTGTTTGTCTGTGATTTGGACAGTCGAGTGCGTGCTCCCGACGCAGGGGAAACACATTCTGTCGGGGAGACCTACCTTGGCACAACCATTGTGCAGGTGAATGCATACAATTTGTCTGTTCAATACATGTAACCCTTACATTTTCAACCTAAATCCAGTGGAGTGGTTTGGTTTAAACTACATTGAAACCAACAATGGTCTTAACATATCTATATATATATCTCTATATATCTCTATCTCTATATCTATATATAGATAGATAGATAGATAGATAGATAGATAGATAGATAGATAGATAGATAGATAGATAGATAGATAGATAGATAGATAGATAGATAGATAGATTTTTTTTTTAAAAAAAATAAAATAATTAAACATACTAACCAAAAATGGATTTAGCTACACTTTGGACAGTGTTTCCAGAATGCAGTAGCTAGCAAGCTGATTGGAGACCAAGAGAGCATTTTTTGCATCCAAGTCTGTGATTGGTTGGTTTTGTGGCACAACTATAACGGTGTGCAGAAAGAGTTGAACGCACAGGGGCAGTTCATCAAATATGGTAAAGAAGCTCATTTTAAAACACATTTACACTTTCTGGCTTTCATATTGAGGTTTTATACAGAGCTTACCTTAGCTCAGAGGCTAAACACACTCATCTATTGCATGGGGGGGCGATGCAGATGATATTCTATGAGGGCAAGCTTTATTGGACATGCAAAGGCAGCGATACCAAGTAGTAACAGACACTTTGGATTCATATCTTGATCCTATAAAAACATTATTTACGAGAGCCCAGTTCAATCAGAGAACACAGCAAGTAAATGAGACTGTTGACTCGTTTTTCACTGCACTTTATGCTTTTGTCATGTGAAGGGTGTCTGCAGACAGGAATGGTGGACCCAAAGTGCAGACTCTTGGAGACAAAAAGTAGACTTGAAGCAGCTTTATTGCTGAAAACCATAACTAAACTGGAAAAATACCAAAAACTAAACAGTCAGGCTAGAAGACAGAACAGACAGTATGGAATGAGGGCAGATCATGACACAGACAGAGGAAAACACAAGGCTTAAATACACAGAGGAAGCAATCAGTGAATGAGAGACAGAAGGGAAACACAGCTGGGACAAATCAGGGCTGACGAGACAGGGGAAGCAAAACCTGATACAATAACCTGAGACACGGACTTCAAAGTAAAACAGGAAACATAACACAGAGATGCAGACTTGACAAGGGGATACAGCAGACAGGGGAGCCAGAGCAACTAACGAACACAGAACGCAGAACACTAACAAAGAAACCAAAAGACTCGAAATGATAAATAATATCAAAATCAAAGTTCAATAATAATGTAAAACTGAAAACTCTGGGTCGACGACCCAGGCACCCTAACAGCTTTAGCTGAAAACTGCATGAGTTCACCCTTTAATTCATGCATGAATTATGACAACCTCAATCAGGATTTTTTTTTCTTAAATCTTTTTATTCATCTTTAGGCATGAAATTTTTTTTTTTGAACTTCATTATTTTAAACATGCACTTTTTAAAGAGTTTATGTCCACTTAGATGGACAACATACATTTTGACTTATGAATTTGGTATGGAGTGACACATTAGTGTCCAGTGTTGTGGTTTATGTGCAAGTGTACCATCAACACTGACACAAATACAAGACAAGAAAACAGCCTTTGAATAGCTGTCCACTGTAGTGACCACTATGTGTGAATACTGGCAACACGGAGAAAACGGTACGTGACAATCTGTTACTGAAAGGTATCAGACTAGTGATCCCTACCGCTATGCGCCACTATGTCCTCAGTGCCCTACATGAGGGACATCAGGGAATGTCTAGATGCAGACAGAGAGCCAGTGAGAGCCAGAGACCCAGTATGGTGGCCTGGTCTGAGTGGCCAAATTAAGGAACATGTGAAAAACTGCACCAAATGCATCAAAGAGCGTACCAACCCAGTGGAACCTTTCATGCCACGTGAACTCCCTGAGAGACCATGGCAAAAAGTTGGAGCAGATCGTTTTACGTTCAACAACAGCAGCTACATACTTCTGGTGGACTACTACTCTAAATTTGTGGAAATAGTGCATCTAAAGTCAGTTTGGCTATAGTTTGGAGTCAACCTTTTCCAGACATGGGATTTCTCTACAGCGACAATGGACCTCAGTTTTCAAGCCAACAGTTCAAAGGCTTTGCAGCAGCTTATGGTTTCAGACATGTAACAAGCAGTCCAAGATTTGCACAAAGCAAAAAGCTTAAAGAGCGACCCCATTGGCTAATGGATATAGCCCAGCGCAATTACCAATGGGACGAAGGCTACTCACACCAGTACACCAGCTTCCTTCTTTGCTTGTTCCCAGCCTGCCCAACAAGGCTACAGTTATGTCAAATAGGCTACGTTCACACTGCAGGTCTTAATGCTCAATTCCGATTTTTTGATCAAATCCGATTTTTTTGTCTGCTTGTTCACACTACAAATAAAATGCGACAGCAAACGCGCTCTAGTCTAGTGTGCGCAAAAGAAGACGTCACACACAACGCGCTCTGTTTAGACCCAGAGCAAACAGTATTGTTTGACTGATGGTCCTTAATATAAAGACTTCGGACTTTACGTTTCCCAACTTTTGCTTTAAGTTATTTTGTTATTTACATAATAATGTAAATAACCTAATAATTATCCTTATTGCTGTTTTAGAGGAGCGGTGCTTCAAAGGATAGTTGCAGATTTCTGTCAGAATCTGCAGATTATACAGTACAAATAAAATGTTCACGTTGTGTTCCCAACAGTTTCACTAACATCTACACTGGATGGCCAGGAAGCGTTCGCGATGTCTTCTCCGGCGCTGATAATTGGCGTCTGTCTTGTGTCAGTGACGTAAAAGACGGATTTAATGCGACATGACCGTTCACACAGCAGTCGCTTTCTAAAACATCAGATATGTATCGGATTTAGTACCACATACGAAAGTGACCCAGATCGGATTTGAAAATATCGGATTTGTGCCGTTCACACTGTCATACCATGATCGGATACGGGTCGCATAGGGTCAAAAAAATCGGATTTGATGCGCTTTCGCCTGCAGTGTGAACGTAGCCATAGAGAGAGAGAAAGATGGACAGTGCTGCGTATAACAGGAGACATCGTGTGAGGGAGCTTCCTCCACTCTCACCAGGATAACCAGTGTGGATTACAGATACCAGGTGTGAAGGAACTGTCACTCCAACACGTTCTCACTCCCAACTCGTCAAATGTGTGACGCATGGTCAGGCTCCCTCTGCTTCACTTATCGACGCGCAGGGTACCCCCCTCGCGTCGAGAATTGACGTGCAGGGTCCTCCTATTGAATACTATGCTGCTCCCTAAACGTTGTTTATTGACGACAAGAGATTGCCGTGGAAGAGCGTGTTGTTCGTATATTTATACATTTCCGAAATCACATTGTAGTGACGTGTACTGAACACAATATATTATATAATGTAAACAACTACCTGAGAAACAGCAGATACAGCAGATAAATTAATTATAGGCCATTACTTTTGCATCGTTTATTGCATTTATGGAGGGAGAGGTGTATGCTGGGTAATGGCACAGCTAGCGACACGGTGACTTTATTCACCCGCTTCGGCTGTTATCAGTCCATACAATGGGCGTTATTAGCAGAAATCAGTCCCATAGATATGAGCCATCCACCTGCTAGATTGTTTAGAAGGTTGTTATCATCCATCCAGATGGAGGATCACTAACAGGAGCGTGGGAAGACTCCAGAATCCACTCTGGCTGGAATCCGGTGGATACAGCAGTGTTACAGGTAAGACCATTTAAACGGACAGCATTTATAGAAGGACTATTAAAAGTCAGCGAGTGTCAATAATGTTAATGTGGTTATGTTAGTAATACAGCGAGTGCTAATATAACAGCTTTGAGATGCAGTTGTAGATATTATTACGTGTTTTACCGTCTTTATGGTGCTAGCTTAAAGTTAGGGTGTAAACGTTAGCTTATATTGTAGTAAAGCTGTTACTGTTTAAACGATGTTAGCACAGAAATATTAGCTTCTGTCATGACTGATGAAGTTACTAGTTAATAAAGTTTCCAGTAAAGTGATTAATCGCAGCCACAGATTAACAGTAAATATCCCGATTAGCTTCAATGCATCTGTAATAAATATGTGCAAGTTTCAGTGCTTCGTTTAAACTGTATGATACTTATACTGACCCAGGGTCAGTGTAAATACAATCCTAGCTGTGTGAACAAAGCCTGGCTCCTTTAATCCTGCATGACAAACCTCAGGATGCAGGTTATTATTACTCTTTCCTGCTGGCACACCTGTCACACCTGAGAGTCAGCTAGAAGCTTACAGTGACGTGGACATCATGCAAAGACTGCCAGACTCTGTAATACTGTAAATGATTAGTGACTCAGGTTAACACTAAACTTTAAACAGTCCCTCTGTGTCTCTGTGTGTGCTGAACATCTGGAATCAGATTGAGTCAGGCTGCATCAGCTGAATCTGTTATTTGTAAATATCAATATTTTTTATTCAGGTGTGGGGATAATATGTAAGACTGCAGTGAAGCGATGTACCAGATTAATCCCTGGCCAAAGGCATCGTACTTAAATCAGACTACTGATCCAGCCACATCAGCCTTTTGTGAGGTATGTTTAAAATAGACTTAAAATGAACTGCAGGTTCCTGAGAGGTGGACTGTGAGCACAGAAACACATGTTCATACATACAGCTGCAGCAAGCTTACATTAATTTTAAATCGATTTGTTACTCTGATGTCTGTCTCTCTGTTAGTCCTCTGACAGACTGGTACCTGTCCAGGTGTGCTCTACCTATGACTACTGGGACAGGCTCTAATAGAAATTTTCTATTATTCTCATTTAAAGTATTTAAGTGCTTATGCATATGCTTAGTTGTGACACTGTTATAGACTGTTCAGTGAAAGTTTCTAAAACTAGATGAACTTACTTCAGCATCAGCAGTTTGAGAAAACAACTCCTTTTACAGGTGCTGATAAGGCCAAGGGCACAAAACAGCTTAACCATTGATCTGTTAGGTTTCATAGTGAGGCGCGTGAAGTGTGGTATGATCAGTTTGTAACTTCCTCCCTCTTTCTTGGAATGCATAAAGGAGTAGGAGCACCACTTCTGTGGCAGAGCTGACATGACTGTGAACTGTGATGTTTGATGTGTGTTGGCTCTCCTGCACGCAGTAATAAATAGCTTGATCACAGCAGATTTTATTTACAAAATTCCACAACACCCCCCCCCCCACCCCCCCACCCTCCCACTGTGAACCTGAATTGAATATTCAGAAGACATTTGTTTAAATACTTCTAGAAATCTGAGCTGTTGGTGTGGTAATAATATTAGAGCTGGCAATCTTTCCTACTGAATCTCTACTGTGAGTCATGCTACCTGAGATTAATTCTATGTTTACCTGACAGCCTGGACAAATGTGCTGTGTGAAGGATGTAAATCAAATCAGATCTTAACTGCTTACATTTAAGGAGCCTGGTCATATTTAATTGTAATATGAACCAATGATTTTCTGATTGCTGATTCTAAGAGAGTCTTTGTGGAAATCCTGTTTGGCTTTTTGTCATTTTAATTCTCTTTTCTGTTTTCCAGAACAGTTCTCCACAGTCACTGTCTACATGGGTCAGTGGGACCAAGCAGCACTCTGCTAATGTGAGACTCTGACCAGCAACATCCAGCAAGACCCAGACAGCGTTTTCTATCTCCCAGCTGGAGTTTTTTTGTTTGTCTGTGACTGGAGAGTCAGATTTTTGTTGAGCCTCACACTTGCAGAGGTAAGTCAGTTTGCAGAGATCCCTCCCACCCTGGCTTTCATGTGGCAGATTTCATATCTGAAACGGTAACATTTCAGTGACTGCTGCTTGTTGTCCTCAGTCTTTTTGCAGGCTCAGAAAACAAAACCAGGAGACCTGTAAATGTTTCTTCTCCAATTGGATGATGATAAGACTGTGACACGGGATGCCACCTTTAGTCTTGTGATGAAGCAAAGCTCAGGAAGAAGTGTGATTAAATGGTACCCACATGTGTGCTGCTGAGAAGGATGTACAGGGGCACCTGCAGCCAAATCCAAGCCTCAGGTTAGTTGTAGTTGCAGAATGCTTTAGGACTGAGACAGCTGAGGCATCAAATGTTTGATTAAAGCGATGAAAAAGAGAAGTTTCTTCCCTGTAATTATCACTTTTTAAAATCTGTAGCAACTTCAAGTCTGTCAGCGTGCTGAGGTCACAGAAACAAGAAAAGCAGCTTCAGACTTCAGAGTGTTGTTTACAGTTTTCTGTCATCATGATCTCCCCTGAAGTTTATCACTATTAGGCAAGCAGTAAGTCCACAGTACTGTAATGAAGATTCTGACTTTGGTCACAGTTGCATAATATTTTAATAATATACAATTATTTTTTGTAATTCATATTTTGTCTGTTAATCAAAAATTTACTTTGTGAAATTTGTATTTGAGAATGCAGAATGTGACAATATATTTTTGTTCAATATTTAATTTCTTTCAGTTGCAATTGTTAAATTATATATATTTATATATATATATATATTTCTAATTTAGCAAACTAATTAATCAAAATATATATACATATATCTGTATTAGTTTTAATAAATTAATTTGACACCTGTATTGAAAATACCATATTGTATTCATACAGAATCAGTATGGTATCATTGTTTGTCTGTTCACTCATTGCTGAAACTAAGAGCTATTTTGATCTGTTTAGATCTAAATCAGGGGTCCCCAATCTCAGTCCACAAGGGCCGGTGTCCCTGCAGGTTTTAGATGTGTTCTTGATCCAACACAGCTGATTTAAATGGATAAATTACCTTCTCAACATGTCTTGAAGTTCTCCAGAGGCCTGGTAATGAACTAATTATGTGATTCAGGTGTGTTGACCCAGGGTGAGATCTAAAACCTGCAGGGACACCGCCCTCGTGGACTGAGATTGGGGACCCTGATCTAAAAGTATCCAAAGTTGAGCTCTAATGTTTCTTCACCCTTGCGTGTGTGATATGTGATTTCCTACATGCTGACAGAGCAGAGCGGCAGTTTGTGCTCACAGATGGTGACGGTGTGGAGAGACGGTGGTGTTTCCTCAGAAGAACCAGCAGAGTCACAAAGGGCACCAGTCCTTCTCACCACCTTGACTTGCAGACTGATGCTCGTCTGCACTGCACAGAGGAAATCAACTGACCGAGGTTTGTCCAGTGCAGTGTTATGAAATGTGTATTTGTTTTATGCTTACAGATATGTTTTTTTCTTGACAGAGGCTCTGCAGAGGTTAGACAAAGAAAATATGTGCTTTACATTTCACTGTGATTTACTGGGATATTTGTTGCCTGATGTTCAGCAGGAATGGAGAAATGGAATCAAAGGGAGATATTTTTGATGTTTTTGTAATGATGTAAGTAAATCTCCAGTTTCTGAGTGAGGGAGAGAGAAGTCATCATCCAGGTAAAGTGACGTGGATCAGTGGGTAAACTTGTCTCTCCTTTAAAGAAGATACTGTTAGAGAGAGACGATCCGAGTCATCCTTAAATGTTAGTGCTTTCAAATACACAAACATTTTTAAAGGACAAAATCGAACATCCAACTTTGACTGTAACACAAAATAAATCTTTGCATGTGTGTTTTCAAACTCTCAGATGGGCAGGATATCAGTCTTGGACTGTCTAACCTGCAGGAGCAGCACTGAATGATCACCACACATGAGCATGTTCCTGCAACATTCAGCAGCTTTGCTTTTGGTAAGTAGAGTTACCTAACTACAGTAACTCCAAACACATGCCATCCATTTCTAACGGCCTGGTTACTTCCTGTCAGTTATTTTAGAAACCATGTGGTCACCTGACCTAACACTGTTTCTTCTTCTTCCCCTTAATGTTGAAGTGTCAAATGTCAAACAGCTGGAGAGGAAACTACACCAGTGTACTGGGATGTTTCAGCAACACGTGCCAGACGCTGTTCCTTCATGGTTTCATCACCAGAGACAGCCCCGCCCACCTCAGGACCTCGCCATTGATCATGATGATTATAATAATGACAGCGAGCGGAACTAAGACTGTAAAAATCCACGACCAGAATGTTTAGATGCTTTCTAATTATTAATGAATACTGAGAGCCTCTTTCTGTGTTTTGTCTGGTTTGGGTTGTTTGTTTTTTTTACCTCATTTGTTACTAACAAAGTTCACCAAACTCACTCAGTTTACATTCTGTATGTTTCCATCTTTACCAGCCACACTCTTAACTGCAATTAAGAAAACAAACCGTAGAAATTGTCGTTTTTCTCTTTTGTAATTGATGATAATTCAGTGAATATACGGCGCTGCTTCCTTTAATTGCGTCTCACATTGCTTTAAGTTTTTCAGTGCTCAGTTATTTTTTACTGTTGTTTGAATTCTCTGCATGTTTGACCCTGTAGACTGTTTGATGGACTGCTTGTCTTCCTGTTTGTAACCGCTGCCTGTTTTTGACTAAAGATTTGGATTTCTGACTTTAACACAGCCTCTGCGTGTCCTCCCTTTGTGTCCTCTTCCTCTGTGAATGTGTTGCATGTGTCACAGATTCATTTTATTAACAGCTTTCCCACAGTCAGTTGCATCAGCATTCATTCACAGCACATTTCAGAAGGATTCAGATTAATACAGTGATCTTATAGTCAGAATTATCCTGACAGACTGCCACTGTAAATTATCTTTCATCAGGTCAATTTTAAAGTTCAGTATTTCAAAGCAGGCGTTATGAAGAATCATATTGGCATTAGGACTGTAACAATATGTACTTACAAAGTCAAAGTTTTTTAATTATGCTAGAATATTGGAAGACAATCAACTTTTAGTGTTTTCTGCATATTAATTATACTGAAATAGAGATGGTGACCCTAACTGTACAGAAGCACTAAACAACTGACAATCTAACAAACATTATTGGCCTGAGCCGTCATGCACAGTGAGTCTGATGCTGTGCTGTGAGAGTCTGACAAGCATGTTTCTGGTCAGTTTGGAAGAAATAATATCACAATGTTGATCTTTTTTCAATATTCCTTTTACAACATAAACTGTGATCAAAGCTACTTATGTTCACAGCATGTAATAATAGTGACAGTCCAGGGCATTGTGGTCTGTTGAGCTAGGGTTAGGGTTAGCAATTCAGACATATGTAATCAATATTACTCTTGCTGGAACAAACGCCTAGGAATTTGTATTATAATTCATGAAATATTCAAATTCAGTATCAGTCATTTTATATTAGAACCACGTATCCACCCAGGCTCATGGTGGGGCAGGGCTCTGTCCTGGGATGCTTGAGTGAAAGGTAATGTACACCCTGACCAGGTATCCAGTCTGTCACAGTTGTTTTCAATATTTGGTTCTAAAATATGAGTGAAAACAAAAATCCAACTAGGATTCTTGCATATGATGGGTGAAGTCTGTCTTTGACTGTATTGTCCAGCTGATCCATCAAACCCCCAGCAGGTGAACCTTATTCATGACATGGTAACAATGTAAAAAATTAAACAGCAACAGTCTAAATGTAAAGTGCATTTTAAACTCCTCTTCAATAAATTATATGGATGTGCAGTGAGTCATTCAGGACTGTAAAACGTGAACTACAGAACCCAGAGTCTTCATCATTAAATCTCTGGTTGCTTCATTTTTCTATCCTATATCAGATACTTTAAAGGTTTCAGTAAAGTTGCATTCTCATGGTGAGGCAAAGCGTTTTATGTGTGTGTGCGTGTGTGTCATGAACGGCTGTAAAAGCCCTTTAATTACAGAACAAAGCGGGGTTTGAGTTCGAGTTACGGCAGACTGGCGCTACTTCTAAATGGAACGCAGCCTTCCTACGGCGGACAGCTAATAACAGGAATCAGACACGCGGTCCACCCTAGTCCACAGCAACCACCATAGCAACCGCCTAGCATGTCTTTAAAATCATATTCTGTCTTCATAACTATCAAAAACGTGAAATGATTTGCAAAGCGTTAAAGTGTTACAGCTGCAGAGAGCTATGGCGGTATCTTTGGAAGCTGTTTACATAGCTAATAATATACGATGTAACCATGGAGACAGTCAGTCACGTGAGCTAGCGGTGCATGTTTACTACAGTGAATAAGGTGATTGTGTGCACAGCGTCCACACGCTGCAGAGGGTAAAGACATTACTTCAATATTGTTTTATATTTATATATATTTGCCTTCTGTTGACCATCACCTCAGGTTCACCATTAAGGTTTCAGCATACAGATGCACACTGTTAAATATGAACACGTTCAAAAAACTCATGTCTCAGAAATAAGCACAGCTGTTCATGTTTGTCATTATAGTTTTATTTGTAAGAAAATTGTGAACTTGATATTGTGTATCAAATCAAAGAACATTTGACAAGTCTGAGTCATTTCTTTGCCCTATGAGAGCTGGAATAAATATATATCCTGACAGTTACAGTTGAAACAGCAGAGACAGGTAGAAATGGGATCGGACTAATCTTTGCTTAGTCAGATACCTCCTGTGTTCAGTCCATCATATTAAAAAACAAACAATAGCACGATCCGTGTGATTTTGCATCCATTTCCAAATCGTAGTCAAGCAGCCCAGTCTCATACATAGGTAACAGAAATGTCTCTAATGTAGACGTGTACAGTGTAGCGTAAGCATTAAAAGATCATAAAGGAAACACTAACATTTATGTGAAACTAATTGTAATAAAAAATGAACAGGTGCTTTATAGATTTAAAAGAAAGAATCTGAAAACAACACTTTTTTGGTCTAAGTGGTCAAAGTAGAAAACAGAACTGATGTTCAAGAACAAACCGTAGCTGCACTAATATTACACATCTCCATTGTTGTGGTGAACAGACATGTTGCTTTTAAAACCACATGCAGTGTGTGACCATGACTGTCCACTGAGACCATGAATGCCACTTCGCTGAAGTCTTCTCCTTCTTCTTCTTCTTCTTGCCATCAGAATGGAAGCAGACAGAGCACGAGCTGCTTTGATCTACTGAAAGGAAAAAGCAGAACATCTGAGCTGAAACCATTCAGATAGAAACAATCGCTCAATGCAGTCTCTCAGGTAGCTTAGCCTGTTACAACTGTTGATACAAGCTAAATATAGTTAAAACACAGTGTCAGGGAACTCCAGTGTGGGAACTAGTGGCTTTAGGTTTGTAGTCATTTAACTTTCATCCATTCATTCATTCATTTAATTCAGGAGGAAGAAATGTCAGGTTGGTGCAGGCTGGTTACATGCATTTGGTCCCATGCTGTCTTTAACCAAATGACTTGGTTCACTTCATGTCTGGGCTGTATGTGGGGTTATATCATGTTATTTGGGCAGGAGTACCTGTCCCCTGTTAGACTTAGAAAGTTTCTCCATAAGCAGAGCTTCTAACTCTTATAGCTTTTAGCACATCTGTAGCTGTGCAGGCTGACAGGTTTTTAGTGGCTCTTTTTACCCCACACTGGTTGTGAATGTGTAAATAGCCCCACTAGTTCTTTTGGGTTGCAGTTAACTTGGGAGGAAGGGGTGGGTCTGCCATGACTAGATGACTAACAATTATCTGGGATACATAAATTTCATAATGCATGCAGACATCTCTATCAATTAAACCTGGCCTGAGGGCTGCCATTTTTTACATTCAGTTATTTCTCTTAGAAATGTTGGATCTAAATAATGAATGTGTTACAGTTAAAGTGAAACACTGGTCAGTGTAAATGGCTCATTGGGACAAAGAAACCTTTAAATTAAATACCATCACCTGACATCGAGTGTCAAACAATATCAAAGCTGTAAAAGCTGTTTACAGTCAGAATTTATAAAAACTATGATTGTAAATAAATTCAAACTAGTGAGCTTTTCTCTTTGTGCTGAATATCAACACTGTGGCTTCTTAGACAGTAAGCTTTACTTCAGTACAGTTGTAGAAGCCGTCACTCCAAATGTCTTTTGATAACAAGAAAAAAAATACCTTTTCAGTCCACGGCCTGAAGTTCTTCTCCAAACATCTTCTGCCATCGGCTTTGTCTGCTGGTTTGAAGACAATAAACCACAAAAAGATGATTTAGTCACTTTGTCTGCAACATGCAGCTCGACTGTGTCATGTAACGATGTTGAATAGCCGTCGTTATCCCTCTGCTGTGTCAGTAGGATTGTACTGTACAGCATCTCATTCATATGTGAGGAATGCTAATGTAACAGGATAACAGACGTCTGGTCTTACATCATTAAAATATAAAGGGCAGGAGATATTTAGATATTTTTATATTTATATTATATTTTATAGCTGACAGATATTACTAAATAGATAGAATTTACTAAATGGTTGAAAACATGAAAAATATGTCCATAATCACAAATGACCATGAGAGCCAGTAGAATTAATTCAACTAGACACTCAAAAGACGTCCTTAAATGCTCTTTAAGTGACAGAACAAACAAACAAACAGTTAATGGTTTACTTGAGATGAAATCTGCTCAGCTACTTTGAAAACAGCTTCTAACTGGTTCCTCCTTTAACAGGATGACCTCTCAGGGGTAAGGCCATCATGCAGTCCAGCAACCTTTATGGTCCTGCTTTGATTCACCAGGAACTATTAGGGAAACCTTTCAGCGCCTCCTGTGAAAGACACAGGCATAAACACACAAACATTTATTAACATGTTCCACAGTCTTCCAGTTCGATTTTCTCATCCTGTGGACAACAACGTACAGAGATGCAGGTTTATTGTTAACTTTTGTAAGGTTTCTTTACTGAACATATCCAGCTGCAGCTCCACTGTGATCCTGAACTGGATAAGCACTTAAGAAAATGTGTCAATAAATACATCAGCTTACTATATTTATCCAAACAGACGGGACCAATAATGCTTCACTGAGTTAGACTTTAACAGTCTCTTCTATGTAAGAATGTCTCGTGCTGATGGACCTGCAAACTTGACAACAAAGGTTTTTCAGACTACATGTAGCTGTCCTCTATGTCAGCTCACACATTTACATTCATGTCACACTTATTTCTGCTTTCCCATTTTTACCATTAATGCTTACATTTTGATTGGATACCTTGAGTTTGTAAATGATGAGATTACATAATTGGAATACAATGTATCCAATTCAAGGTCGCGGGAGGATGAAGCCTATCCCAGCTGATACAGGACAAAGACAGGACAGGCTGTCAGTTTATCGCAGGGCTAACACAATACGTGTGACAGAAAATCCACTTAAATGTTTGATATTTCTAATAATAATCATAATTATGATTATTATTTAAAATATTATTTAAAGGTTTCTTTATAAATACATTTAGAATTTTTTATAACCCCTAAAATATAAACCTGGGCTGTTTCAGATTCTGACCTCTGACCTCAGTGACCAGGCTGTGTCCTCACTGCAGCTCCCTCTTGGAAGTACGTCTGCTTCTTGTCTTCCCCCAGTGATGACCGCCTGCCCTTAATATCACGTACTGTACCTGAGGAACAAAAAAGGACAAACACTTGCCTTCATTTAAGAAGTACATTCATACAGAGATAATCTATGGAAACACACTAGTTCACCCTTTGGGAGGAATCATTTCCTGTGAAACATTTCTGTAAATGAACATCATGGAGAATGAATGAAATGAGTTCTTCAGGTGACTCAGCAGATCCACACTGACAAATGAAACTTCTGTGGAAGAAGAATCTGGATTTATTTTGATTTCCAATCCAGTCCTGCTTTAAACTATTAAGGATTAAGCAACAGTGCTCATATTTGCTCTTCTGAAATCTGTGTTAAACAACAACAAACATAAATTAGTAACAAAAATACAGCTGAGTAGAAGCTTTACACACCACGAGCAGCCATAACGCTAAATTTTAATCTTCAAATGTTTCTGAGCCGTCTTCAACCTGTTTTTAACAGAGAAAAGTCCCACAGTCAATGCAGCCTGAATGAAATCCTGATTCTAGATGTTCAGCACACACAGAGACACAGAGGGACTGTTTAAAGTTTAGTGTTAACCTGAGTCACTGATCATTTACAGTATTACAGAGTCTGGCAGTCTTTGCATGATGTCCACGTCACTGTAAGCTTCTAGCTGACTCTCAGGTGTGACAGGTGTGCCAGCAGGAAAGAGTAATAATAACCTGCATCCTGAGGTTTGTCATGCAGGATTAAAGGAGCCAGGCTTTGTTCACACAGCTAGGATTGTATTTTACACTGACCCTGGGTCAGTATAAGTATCATACAGTTTAAACGAAGCACTGAAACTTGCACATATTTATTACAGATGCATTGAAGCTAATCGAGATATTTACTGTCAATCTGTGGCTGCGATTAATCACTTTATTAGAAACTTTATTAACTAGTAACTTCATCAGTCATGACAGAAGCTAATATTTCTGTGCTAACATCGTTTAAACAGTAACAGCTTTACTACAATATAAGCTAACGTTTACACCGTAACTTTAAGCTAGCACCATAAAGACGGTAAAACACGTAATAATATCTACAAATGCATCTTAAAGCTGTTATATTAGCTTTTCGGTGTATTACTAACATAACCACATTAACATTATTGACACTCGCTGACTTTTAATAGTCCTTCTATAAATGCCGTCCGTTTAAATGGTCTTACCTGTAACACTGCTGTATCCACCGGATTCCAGCCAGAGTGGATTCTGGAGTCTTCCCACGCTCCTGTTAGTGATCCTCCATCTGGATGGATGAGAACAACCTTCTGAACAATCTAGCAGGTGGAGATGGTCCATATCTATGGGACTGATTTCTGCTAATAACGCCCATTGTATGGACTGATAACAGCCGAAGCGGGTGAATAAAGTCACCGTGTCGCTAGCTGTGCCATTACCCAGCATACACCTCTCCCTCCATAAATGCAATAAACGATACAAAAGTAATGGCCTATAATTAATGTATCTGCTGTATCTGCTGTTTCTCAGGTAGTTGTTTACATTGTATAATATATTGTGTTCAGTACAGGTCACTACAATGTGATTTCGGAAATGTATAAATATACGAACAACACGCTCTTCCGCGGCAATCTCTTGTCGTCAATAAACAACGTTTAGGGAGCAGCATAGTATTCAATAGGAGGACCCTGCACGTCAATTCTCGACGCGAGGGGGGTACCCTGCGCGTCGATAAGTGAAGCAGAGGGAGCCTGACCATGCGTCACACATTTGACGAGTTGGGAGTGAGAACGTGTTGGTCACTCCACACCCCGCTCAAGCGTTGTGGGGAGCCCTTCAGGAGCCATCAGGAGAAATAGACATCACCTCCAGCCAGAATTCACACCAAAGTTACAAACCCCTAGTACACCAGTCAGACCAACAGAGAGTGCCTTGCCTGCATCAAACCCATCGACACCTACAGCTCTGACTCCAACGAGAGCTGACCCAGATCCTGTCAGAACTGGGTTGGCAGGGTTGTCATAAAACCATAAAGACTAAACTGATGAAAAGAGTTTAAAAGTAAAGAAAAGCTTAAGAAGAAAGAAAAGTTTCTATAAAAGGTTCCACGAAAAAAAAGTTACCAGTCTTAAGAGAATATTTACTGCATATGTGAAAGTGGTGTTTCCAAAGAAAGGAGGATGTGGTGTAACCTGTCTTATTGTGAAAGGTTTAACAGAAATAAACGTCCTCACCAGCAGCTTGCAAAATAGAGAAATGGTTCTGACAGTACTAGTAACTAAGAAATGTATGTAAAAATTACCTTAAATAACTGTAAAATGGCAATGGTAAATTACCATTAAATCAAAAAGAGTAAATGATTGTAATATGTATATTAAATTTCTGTAAATTGACAAACGGTGATTTGCTTTTATTGTTACACTGCTAATATGTTGAAAATATATTAATTTACAGTAATATGGCACATTGCTTCGAAAACAACAGGAAAAATCTGTAACATTATTTACAATTAATGACCCTACAATTTACATAATAACTGTATGAATGACAATCTTTCCTGCTTTTTTCATTTGAATTTACAATTTTCAACTGTACTGTACCGTACTTTTAATTTTAACAAAATGTCAAAACATTGTTAGAATTATTATTATTATTATTATTATTATACAGAATGCTTTCTAAAACAGATGAATCAATATCACTTCCTATTGCAAAATGGGAAGCGGATTTATCAGTTAACTTAGACCAAAACTTCTGGTCTCAGATTTGCTTAAAAACCTTTCATCTAATTAGAAACCCAAGTCTTCAATTAATTCAATACAAAATACTACATAGAGTGCACTATACAGGTCATCGGATGTTCAAGATGCACTCTAATAAATAAAACATTGGTTCAAATAAAAAAAAACATGTTAACGTTTTCCACTAGAATTTTTGAGTTAAGCCAACTTCTGGCAGAATAACATTAATTCAAAGCAATATTTTTGAGTATGGTGAAGTAGCTTTTTTGGCCACAATTAAACACATTCCTAAGTAAAATTAACTTAATAATTTTTGACTAGAACACAAAAATTTAAGTTGATCCAACGTGAATTTTATGTATAGTGAAGTTACTTTTTGGCCACAAAAAAAAACACATTCTGAGTAACATGAACTTAATAATTGTCAACAAATACACAGGAATTTAAGTTGATCCAAGATTATATTTATGTATGGTGAAGTAACTTTTTGATCAAAATAAAACACATTTATAATTAAAATGAACTTAACTGTCGGCATAAATAGTATTTATGTTGGTCAAATATGATATTTTGGTTACAGTGTAGTAATTTTTTGGTCCTACAGGAGATTCTATAAGGGCATTTACCTGTTTCCCAGCAGGCTAAGTCACTCCAAAATACAACCTTGATCATTTGGCTGTGTCTTATAACCATGACTACCGCGTGGGCAGGCTCATGCATGGTGGTGCCTGCCCACAAAGAAGTCAAGGTTCTAAGACCTTATAAACTTGTCGATCACTTTTTTCCCCAAACGAAGGTCAGTCTTAACATGCACTGTGTGTGCTCTTGTGTCATGACCTTCAGAAAAAGAAATGGATGTTGTGTGTATTTGTTTGAATGCGGCAGATGTGATGCCAAATACCTGGACATCAGCTAAGGGACTCGTACCTGGTGCTCAGAAAGAATAGAAATTCAGACAGATGTATTCAAATGAGTTAGACCCATTTAATTACAATAACAAACATCACAATTCTTTAACGTGTGATGCATAAGTGCAAGATTTGTGGGCTTCAGTTTCCTAGAACACAAATTGCCCGCTGAAACTTAAGGAACTGTGTATTAAAATTGTAATACAACCTACTACTTGAATCCTCTTTTTTTTTACTTTAACATGTGACAGTGAATCAAAACAAAAGATGACAGGCTGCTATACATTAAATGCACTAATTTAAACATAAAATGAGCAAAGCTTCTTTCATTCAACTTTGTCAGCACTCTTACAAAGTATTCTTGATTCTCTTCTATATTTGACTTTTCACCCTCAAGATTAAGGCCAGCTAAAGAGGGCATTAAACAAACTTTAAAACACACCAGTACCCTTAGAGCACAGGTCATGGGAGAAATGAAACGCATTCCTTAAAAATGTGCAAATAACAGCATTTAAGACACGGCAAAACATTAACTCAGAAGACTTAAGAACAGCGCTTTAAAATTTAGTAAAACACAATGAAGTAGTGCCAGAAATGCAGGAATAAGGTTTTTGTGAAACTCACGAATGGTCTATCAAGTCTGCTCTAGAAAATACCAAACTTAAGATTCATTACTTTAGGGCTGGCTTTTTGTCCATCAAGCTCAAGGCATAGCTTTTGAAATACCTCAAAGGTAAATTTCAGCTGCTTGGGATAGGAAAGGTTCAGAGCGTAGATTACTCCCATCATCAAAGCACAGGATCTGGCAACATCAATCCTCTCCAGGATCTTGGATCCCTCAACGATGATGGTTGCAGGCCCATCACCAATGATAGCAATCTTCATGATTTGCATTGCAAGGTCTGCGTTGAGCTCCTCCTCATCCTTGTAGGAGAAATTAAATGTTAGGATGTATAAAATACATAGCTCAAGCACTTCAGGATGACGTGCATAAGGGAATGAACTACTACAGGTAGGAAAATAAGCTAAGCACTCTTTTGCAAGAATATCAGATTACTCAATTAACTGGTCAAAATCTACAGTCCTTCCGATTAATTGCTCCTTCCATAATTCCTCTTCTACTCCACTGCAATCGGGAAATATAAAATATTTAGGTATTAATGTTTCTCCCAAGCTTGCAGATCTAGCTAAATTAAACCATATCCCACTTTTAAAGAAAGTAGAAGGTGATCTGGCTAGGTGGAAATGTCTACCCATATCACTCATGGGAAGGGTTGCCGCTATAAAAATGATGGTATTACCAAAAATAAATTATTTATTCTCAATGATTCAATTCAATTCAATTCAATTTTATTTATATAGCGCCAAATCACAACAAAAGTCGCCTCAAGGCGCTTTATATTGTACAGTAGATAGCACAATAATAAATACAGAGAAAAACCCAACAATCATATGACCCCCTATGAGCAAGCACTTTGGCGACAGTGGGAAGGAAAAACTCCCTTTTAACAGGAAGAAACCTCCGGCAGAACCAGGCTCAGGGAGGGGCGGCCATCTGCTGCGACCGGTTGGGGTGAAAGAAGGAAAACAGGATGAAAGACATGCTGTGGAAGAGAGACAGAGATTAATAACAGATATGATTCGATGCAGAGAGGTCTGTTAACACATAGTGAGTGAGAAAGGTGACTGGAAGGGAAAAACTCAATGCATCATGGGAATCCCCGGCAGCCTACGTCTATTGCAGCATAACTAAGGGAGGATTCAGGGTCACCTGGTCCAGCCCTAACTATATGCTTTAGCAAAAAGGAAAGTTTTAAGCCTAATCTTGAAAGTAGAGATAGTGTCTGTCTCCTGAATCCAAACTGGAAGTTGGTTCCACAGAAGAGGGGCCTGAAAACTGAAGGCTCTGCCTCCCATTCTACTTTTAAATACTCTAGGAACAACAAGTAGGCCTGCAGTGCAAGAGCGAAGTGCTCTAATAGGGTGATATGGTACTACAAGGTCATTAAGATAAGATGGGGCCTGATTATTTAAGACCTTGTATGTGAGGAGCAGGATTTTGAATTCAATTCTGGATTTAACAGGAAGCCAATGAAGGGAAGCCAAAACAGGAGAAATCTGCTCTCTCTTTCTAGTCCCTGTCAGGACTCTTGCTGCAGCATTTTGGATCAGCTGAAGGCTTCTCAGCGAGTTTTTAGGACTTCCTGATAATAGTGAATTACAGTAGTCCAGCCTGGAAGTAATAAATGCATGAACTAGTTTTTCAGCATCACTCTGAGACAGGATATTTCTAATTTTAGAGATGTTGCGCAAATGGAAGAAAGCAGTCTTACATATTTGTTTAATATGTGCATTGAAGGACATGTCCTGGTCAAAAATGACTCCAAGGTTTCTCACAGTGTTACTGGAGGCCAAGGTAATGCCATCCAGAGTAAGAATCTGCTTAGATACCATATTTCTAAGATTTTCAGGGCCGAGTACAATAACCTCAGTTTTATCTGAATTAAGAAGCAGAAAGTTAGCGGCCAACTAAACCGCCGCAAGATTGGTTCAGATCTCTAGATTCATATATGTCCAAATTCCTTTGGAAAAATAAGCCCCCACATATAAGCTTAAAAACACTACAAAAGACCAAGGATAAAGGAGGATTAGAACTACCTAACTTTCAGCACTACTTCTTAGCCAACAGGCTTCAGTTTATCTCAGGATGGCTAAAACATACCCTCTTAGATGAACCTTGGCTAGATGTAGAACAAGCACTTTGCAATAATCTAGAGATTTCAGATCTACCATTTATCAGCTCAAACATCCAACGACATGAATGCTTCAAAAGCATCAACATCAGCTCTTCTCTTACAGCATGGTGGGAGTTTCTGAAGTTGACAGAGTCTTCATTAATCCCATGCAAACGTACACCTATCTGGAACAACCCTGACATATTACAAAACAATAATATGATAAACTTTCCAGATTGGAGTAGTAAAGGAATCAAATATTTAGAACATATACTAGAAGGAACAGACTTTATTTCATTTGACAGACTAGTTACACAATATGGGATCAACAAGAAAAGATTTTTAGAATATCAGCAAATTAAATCCATAATAAAAAAGAGATTTAAACCGGGTCAAGTTGAATTACAAACACCACCAAGTGTGGTTCAATTTCTGACTCTTAAAACCCCCAAATTACTATCCAAAATATACAGAATGCTTTCTAAAACAGATGAATCAATATCACTTCCTATTGCAAAATGGGAAGCGGATTTATCAGTTAACTTTGACCAAAACTTCTGGTCTCAGATTTGCTCAAAAACCTTTCATCTAATTAGAAATCCCAGTCTTCAATTAATTCAATACAAAATACTACATAGAGTGCACTATACAGGTCATCGGATGTTCAAGATGGGCTTTACGTCTTCCAACAACTGCTCACACTGCCAAACCAATTCACCGGACAATTATATCCACGCTCTTTGGTTCTGTCCACCAGTTCAGAAGTTTTGCCGCGAGATATGTGAAGACTTATCAAAGTGTCTGAAATGTAACATTCCAACTTCCCCTTTAGTGTGTTTGTTGGGCAGTTTAGATAATGTCACTACAGAAAAGAATATAGCCCATATGGTTTTCACTGCCCTATGCATAGCCAAGAAAACAGTCCTCATGAACTGGAAAAATAAAAATAATCTTAATTCTAACCAATATAGAAATTATCTATTAGATTACATTAGTCTTGATACAGCCTCTGCCACCACATCAGATCAATTGCTCTGGGCTCCTTTGATCAGCTCCATCACCTAGTGGGGGTGGGGGGTCTTAGTTTGGTCCCACCTTCACTGTTGTGATTGGTGTGAGGGTAGGGACAGGCTTAGGGCATCGGGGGGTTCCCCAGGAGCATCTTCCTTGGGGGGCTCAACCCGGGGTAGCGGTCATGGCCTATTAAGGGCTCTGTTGGCTCTTGGGTGACGGTTTCCTCGTGGCTGCATGCAGCAGGGCTAGGGGAGGGTCTGTGCTGACGGACGTGGGTTACTGACCTGGTAGCCTGGCTGCCCCTGGGTGGGTCCGGGATGGGCGTGAGGTTCTGGGGGCGTTCCGTCTCTGGGCTGGGGCCCTGGCCGGGCCTCAGGGGCCTGGGTCCTGGTTGGTGTGTTGCCGGGGTTGTGGGCGGGTGGGTGTATGGGGGCCCGGTCCTGGCGCAGGGTGCCGCCGGTGCATCGAGCCACCTGGGGGGCTCTTCAACTGGTGGGGGAGGTTGTCACATCCTGCAGGAGCTTTCCTCTCTTCAGGAACTCTCTCTGCAGGAGGGGGAGATACAGGAGAGGTGGAGGAAGATCTCAGCCTGGGCGTCTATTGTCTTGTGTAGTCTGGAAGATGAGTGGATGATGGGGTGGGTGTAGTTTTCTCTGTGGTGGGGTCGGGTGGACTGTCCCGGGCTCTGTGGGGCCGGGCGGCGCTGCTTCACTGGGCCCCGGTCCGGATGGGCCTGGGACCCCCTTTCCCTGGCGGGTTGCAGAGTATGGGGGTGCCTACTGGGGTCAGCGGGGGAGCTGGCCCCAGGGAGGGGTCACTTGCCCCTCCCTTCCTTCCCTCCCCATCTCCAGCTGCCTCCCTCTTCTCGCTCCACCACAGTCACCCACACATGCAGGGCCTTGGGGTAGGGGTGTGTCACCAGGGTGCAGGGGAGGCATCCCCCCCCTCTGTCCCCTTCTGGCTGCCTCTGCCTCAATTTTATCCCACACCTTAGACATTCACATTACTCACACTCTCATTACACATACATATAGGATCTTGGGGGTGGGCACGCTACACGGATTCCAATCACCATCAGGGTGTACACCTCACCCCTGGCGTCGTTGCCCACCTCTCAATTTTAAATACACGTAGACATTGAGGGCTAGCAGGAGGGGCTATGTGCTTACCTGCTGCTCTGGCAGGTAGCTCCATGCCCTCCTGGGTTTTAAATGCACCTTAGAACACACATGCATCAACACTACATATGAGCGAGTGGAGGGAGGTTTGGAGTCTTCACACACGCCCGTTCTCTGCGGCCTGCTGGAGCGGGGGGGCTAGGAGGAGGAGTTGGCCGTCCGACTGGGGTCTGGAATGTGGGGCCTCCCTGCTGCTACGGAGTCGGGGCGGTCTGCTTCTCCCCACCGCAGGGAAAAGGGTAACACCACCTGGGTCTGGGTGCAGTTTCCCCCTCCAGGGGCAAGGGTACCCAGACCCGGTTCTTAGAGTACGCTTGGGGAGAGTGATTGTGTGTACAGCGTCTCTTTATGTCTGTCTCCGCGTTGGTTGAGTGTGGAATAATTGCCTATGAGAGCATGAGGGTGGGAATGGATGTTTGTATCTGTGTGTGCCTGTATGTCTGTGTCTATATGTCAGGTTGGGTATCAGACGCCACCTCTCTGGGGACATCTCAGGCCCTCCAAGGTTTGGAGGCCTATCTCCCCCCACCACTTCCCCTGCTGGTGGCGGATGCCCTCAGACATCGTTGCGTTGGTGGTTCTGTGTGTCTGGGGGTGGGCGCCCAGGTACACACCGGCTCACTCCTTGGCGGCTGCTTATCGGGGCATGGAGCCTGGGGCTCGCTCGGGCCACTTCGGGGGTGGGGTGCCTTCGGCCTCTCGGCCCGGAGCTCGGTCACTCAGGCACAGCTGGCTGCCGGCGGAGCTCACGGGCACGTCACTGCAACCCCCCCTGGCTTCTGCTCCGCGGCTGCTGAGTGACCCCTCATCTGGGACTCTCCTCAGCTCTTTCTGGGATAGTGACGCGGCTGCCCCTCTGTTGGTCTTCCTTGGTCTCTTGTGTTCTGGGGGCCTCTGGATGTCTGGAGTTTTGATCTCCTCCATACCTGCTTCATGCCCTGGAGGACGGGCAGTGGCCCCCACACCCTCTAGCAGATCATTACATGAAGGAACCTTTTAAAAAAAAAAAAAAAAAAGCTGCATGCGCGTTCATGCTCACAGGTGTACACAGGTGATCACACACACAAACTACACCCTTTTTGGCTCTTACCTCAAAGCACACTGTGCGCTGTCGATCTTACGTGCTGCACAATAATGTTTAATATTTAGTATTTACTGTCATATTCCCATATATCATTGTGATGATGTTTATTACTCTCGTTTTCTTCTGCTTGCTTTCTTCTTTCTTTCTCAACAGGTGATCCAGATGATCGATATATGTATTTTTTGTCTGCTTATTCTGTTGGTTTTTGGTTTTTTGCCCTTTTTCCCCGTCCCTCTTCCCCGCTGTTTTTCTTTCCCTCTTTCCTTCCCCCAGTTAAGTCTGTCCCGTATTCAGCAAGTGAAAATAAAATAAACAATAAAAGGTGAATCAAATGGACCATTACGGCAAGGCTGGGATGGTCCATTTGGTAAAGTAAATCCGTTGGGCATCTTTCTTCGCCTTTAGACAATAATTCTGATGGCAAAAGAGCCAAACGGGACAGGTTAAAAAAAAAAGAAAAAAAAAAAAGAATTATTGTGAAAATTATAGTGAAATCTTTTTTATATTAACAAGCTCAGACTGTTTGATAAAGCAGTATATCTTAACAGTAAATACGATCAATTGTTAAAAATAAAAAATATGTATATTTCTTTAAGTTCTACAGGCTCACCATGTATATAACAGCTACTAACAATGAAAACAAAAATATTTTGTGGCATAATTAATGGCAAAGGGCCATTTTCTACTGTAGAACCAACTACCCTAAAAATAACACCGTCTGTGTGCTTTTACAGTGTTCTTTAACCCTCTGATGCACATCATGAGTCACAAGTGATTGTGTTTTCATCTTCCTTATCATTGCAAAAAAATACATTCAGATATAGAATGTCAGGGATTCATCAGTTAACTTGGTTTGATCATTAAACATAGTTATTCTTATTAGTTAATTGCTTACTTGAATTCAAACTTCCACCATTCATGTCTATCCGTTTATGATCACTGTGTACCCATCTTCTGATGACTACTTCCAGAAGGATGATGCACCATATCACAAAACTGTCATCATGTCAAACTGGCTTATTAAACATCACAATGACTTCACTGAACTCCGTCAACCTCCACATTCACCAGATCCCAAACCAAGGGCACCTTTGAACAGTGGTAAATCCATGATTTAAATCTCCTGTTCCACCACATCCCAATCTGTTTGAGTGTGATACCACCTGCTGAAATTAAAAGTAATTGATAAAAATGAAATACCAAAAAAATAATGAAATAATGTTAATAAAATAATTGGTGTCGTTTGCAAGGTCACGAGCAGTCAAAGAATTTATTATAAAAGCTGTAACAATCAGTTTCTTTAAAAAGTTTCATTTATATGCACGTTTTGGAGACATTGCATCACGTGTCTAAACCGTTACCTCTATATTAAAAAAAAGGAGGGTACTATTATTGTCACAGAGAGATAGCTGTCTGACTGTGAGGTACTGCAACAGCAGAGGGCACCAATACTCCTTGGTGGCGTGTAGTCCACCAAACCAACGAAGAAGAAGATAGCGCCACTTCTAACGGTGCAGACTGACTCAGCTCAGCAAGGGAGCCCAGCAGCACCCTGCACTGAACCAACAACCTTCTATTTCAATGTAAGTATATAATTAGATGTGAAACGTATATCAGCTGTAACCATAGTTCGCTTGGTCAGTTTTCTTGTTGCATTGAAAGTGTTCCTCTGTTACAGGCTTCGCCTTCAGTCCTGTTTAGTTTTCTGGAAAGTTCATGCTAATGCAGCAGGTTGAAGATTTTAGCTAGCTTTACTGTGAACCAAACACCTGTTTAATTTACCAGGAGCAGCTAAAGACAATGTTCCTTTTTGATTTCTGTGGCAAGTCAGTGAAGTCACTGAGGGGTTATTTATTTCATTGCGACCTGCTTCTGCCATCCTGACCATTGTAGAGGAAATTTTAAAAAATACATGAGTTGGGTCAGTCATATACTCTGAATAAACTACACTTCTTAAAACTGAAACAACATTATCTGATGAGGGTATTTCCAAGCTTTTTGAGGCGGTCAATGGATCCAGGCTGTTTTCTGCATGTCATAAAGGGCCAGTGAGGACAACATACTCCAGAACACAGTCCTTCATACACATGTTGAACTATGTGGAGCCCAAGAAAAATTTTTTAGGACAAAGTGAGAATAGAACAGATCAGTTTGCATACTATGTACCTCTAAGAGAGACTTTGAAATATTTGTTAGACTCTGATTTGTGGCAGAGATGTGTAACAGGTGAGCAATCAGCTGAGTCTTCATCAGATGTACTGTGTGACATTAGTGATGGTCAGATATTCAAAAGTAGTACTTTTTTTTTTTTTTAACCAAAATCCATCATGTTTCAAACTACTGCTATACCAAGATGCCTTTGAAGTTGTTAATCCTTTATGGAAATAAATAAATAAAACTGTAGTTAAAGGAACCATGTTTTGCATGCTGGAGATAATTTGGGCTCACATTGCACTGGTGGCTTCTGCTTTAGTTGTACACATCATTTCTGTAGATACTGTTTAATGACGCAATCTGTTTTTCAGGGTGGTGATCCAAATCAGTGTGGAGCAGAATGCACCATAGAGATGTACAACTCTCCTGTTGAACACCTCAAGACTGAAGGTACACCAGATATAGAAGGAGTAAAGTTTGAGTCAGTTTTCAACTGTTTAAAATATTTTCACATCTGTCAGCCAGGTTTGCCATTTTGATTAGGACACAAGATTTATATGGCATTTTGTCATATGATGTTGTGTTTCTCTGTGTTTTTTGTGAAAAAAAAAAAAAGAAAGAATGGTTCACCCACTCCATTCTGAATCAGAGCATTAAACAGTTTAAATACTCTGACTCTGATACCTCTTCAAAGCCGTGTGAGGTCAGTTCCAAGGTTATTATCGTTAACGAAAACTAACGAAATAACGAATAAAAAACATTTTCGTTAACGGAAATAAAAATAAAAACGAGACTTTGCAATAAAAGGAAAACTAACTAAAACTGAAATGACCGTTCACAAAACTAACTAAAATTAACTGAATTTATAGAGAAAATGTGTTTAGTTTTCGTTGATGTGTATGTGTCATACGTTAGTCTAGGGTGAGAATGAAGTGTATTTTCCAGGTTATGTTCTTGCTGTGCCTTATTATGCCAGCAGGTGGCAAGTACCTCAGTCGGGTCGTCTGTGTTGCTGCTCCGTCCACGCGTAGCATCATGTCAACAAAAGTCTGGAGAAAGCGTCAGAGTCCAATTTGGGATTACTTTGAATATGACTGTGTTTTGGATAAAGCAAGTGTCTTGTAGTGGAACGAGACAAATTATGAGGACATTTCTAAAGGGAAAGAAATCCCACAAACCTTAAAGTGCACTTGAAAAGCTCACACAAGAAGGCTAACCTAGCTTACCTGGGAAGGTAAGGGAGCACACTCAACCCTCATCCCCAGAAACAGAAGCTAACCCCAGGCAAGGCAGCGTGATGCATCCCGAGACAACAGGACTGGGATATCTACATAACTGTGTGAGTCAATTCCCTTAACACCCGGTGCTGCAAGAGTTAATAGTCTCATTGGGGCCAAGATATACATTTTATAGTTGCCTGGTATCAATGGTTGTTCATCTGCCTTTATTTATTTATTTAAAGAACCCATAGGTGGGAATGTGAGTTGTCTGTCTCTGCGTGTTAGCCCTGCGACAGACAGGCGACCTGTCCAGGGTGCAGGGTATGGTAGCTGGAATAGCAACATACCCAAGGATAAGCAGAAGAGAATGACTGATATGATGAAACTGGGATTTTGTTACACTTAATTATTGCAAACACAACTAAAACTATAACTGAAACTAATCAAAACTAAACTGAAACTAAGGATTTTCAAAAAAATAAAAACTAAACTAAACTAGCAAACAATTGGTAAAAACTAATTAAAACTAATATAAAATTGAAAATCTGAAGTCAAAACGAAATAAAAATAAAAACTAATGAAAATTGCAAAACTATTAAAACCCTGGTCAGTCCTCAACAAACTCTCAGCACAGTTAATACAAAACTGGAACTTTTTAAGGCTGTTGCCTCTCATAATTGGTGACAGAGTGGAAGATGGAACAGATGATTTTTACCCCACTGCATCCAGACTGCAAATGAATCGCGCATGTACGAAGCCACTGTTGGCATGTGATGCGCAGCAGCAGAAGAAAAGGACCTGTGAGGCTCAGTAACAGAGATTTTATTAGAAAACTACAGACATTTTGCACCCAAAAAACTATTTTTTTTCGGTATCAATACCTACTCAATGTTTTCAGTCAGTACTAAAAAGGTGTTTTGGTACCCAGCTCTACTCGCATTTCTATTCAATTGCAATTATCATGTCAACGATACAATTCAATATCCCAATGCATCACGCTAACTTCATTTCAGTTTGTTTCTTTTCATCAACAAATAAAGGAGGTTACATATAAGCTACTTTTTTTATTGCTCAAAACTTGTCTGAACAAAAACTGCACTTGTTGGTCCACTGTGATGTATGTGGCTGAAGAAAACAAATTGCTGTTATTTTTAGGTTGTACAGTCCTGATTAAAATGGCAAAAAATCATATTTTGCATGGTTGGATCTTAACAAGGTTCCAAGTAGAGCTTCAACATGCAACAAGAAGAAATAGGAGTAAGGCAAAACATTTTTTTGAGCATGTAATTTATTAAAAGCAATCTAGTAATGACTTCATGAACTTCTTCACAAATAAAATTCTTATCATTAGAGAAAAAATTACCAATAATCATCCCACAGATGTAATATTATCTACAGCTACTTTTAGTACCATTGATGTTAAGTTAGACTCTTTTTCTCCAGTTGATCTTTCTGAGTTAACTTCAATAATTAATTCCTCCAAACCATCAACGTGTCTTTTAGACCCCATTCCTACAAAACTGCTCCAATTTGTACATGTAAATGGAGAGTCCTCTTCACCCACTAAGGTCAATTATGGTGTTCCACAGGGTTCAGTGCTAGGACCAATTCTGTTTACATTATACATGCTTCCCTTAGGCAGCATCATTAGAAGACATAGCATAAATTTTCACTGCTATGCAGATGACACGCAGCTCTATCTGTCCATGAAGCCAGGTAACACACACCAATGAGTTAAACTGCAGGAATGTCTTAAAGACATAAAGACCTGGATGGCCGCTAACTTTCTGCTTCTTAATTCAGATCAAACTGAGGTTATTGTACTCGGCCCTGAAAATCTTAGAAATATGGTATCTAACCAGATTCTTACTCTGGATGGCATTACCTTGGCCTCCAGTAATGCTGTGAGGAACCTTGGAGTCATTTTTGACCAGGACATGTCCTTCAATGCACATATTAAACAAATATGTAAGACTGCTTTCTTCCATTTGCGCCACATCTCTAAAATTAGAAATATCCTGTCTCAGAGTGACGCTGAAAAACTAGTTCATGCATTTATTACTTCCAGGCTGGACTACTGTAATTCATTATTATCAGGATGTCCTAAAAACTCCCTGAAAAGCCTTCAGCTAATCCAAAATGCTGCAGCAAGAGTCCTGACAGGGACTAGAAAGAGAGAGCAGATTTCTCCTGTTTTGGCTTCCCTTAATTGGCTTCCTGTTAAATCCAGAATTCAAAATCCTGCTCCTCACATACAAGGTCTTAAATAATCAGGCCCCATCTTATCTTAATGACCTTGTAGTACCATATCACCCTATTAGAGCACTTCGCTCTCACACTGCAGGCCTACTTGTTGTTCCTAGAGTATTTAAAAGTAGAATGGGAGGCAGAGCCTTCAGTTTTCAGGCCCCTCTGGGAAACACATCAAACAGCATCTGAGTGCTCCCGCTGGGAGCACTGTGAAAATCATGTTCTTTGATTTCTCCAGTGCCTTCAACACCATTCTTCCCTCGGTTCTGAAGGACAAGCTGGAGAACTCTGGAGTGGACCATCACCTCACTACCTGGTGTTAGGTGTAGGCTGTGTGCAGGCAGGAGTGGTGGTAAGGAGGACCCAAAGTGCAGACTCTCGGAGGCAAAAGGGTGAACTCAAAAACAGCTTTAATGCTGAACTCAAAGTAACAAACTTCCAAAGTGCAAAATAAACTCAGGCAAGCAGACAGAAACACACAGCATAGTAAACGGTAGATCACGACAGAGAGCACAGGAAAACACGGGGCTTAAATACACAGAGGGAGCAATCAGGGAATGGGCAACAGGAGGGAAACACAGCTGGGGCAAATCAGGACTAACGAGACAAGGAGAGCAAAACCAGATACACTAACATGAGACATGGACTTTCAAAGTAAAACAGGAAACATAACACAGACTCACAGGCAGGCATTATAACAAAGGGAACAAAGACGTGGGACCAGGGCAGACAGACACTGACTGGACGTGGGGATACAGCAAACAGGGGAGACAGCAACTCAGAATCACAGACAGAAAACCAGAACACTAAAACTCTAACAGAACCCACCCAGAGAACCCAAACTAAGAATAATCCAAAAACCCAAAAAGCAAAACTAGAATATAATGAAATAACAAACTCAAAGAACCAAAACACAAACCACTGGGTCGATGACACAGGGATCCTAACACCTGGATTTTGGACTACCTCACTGACCGACCACAGTATGTGAGGACTCAGGGCTGTGTGTCGGACAGGGTCGTCTGCAGTTCGGGGGCCCCACAGGGAACGGTTCTGGCTCCGTTCCTCTTCACCATCTACACTGCAGACTTCTCCCACAACTCCACCCAGTGCTTCCTGCAGAAGTTCTCTGATGACTCTGCAATAGTCGGCCTCATCACTGATGGGGACGACAAGGAGTACAGAGGACTGACCCAAGACTTTGTGGACTGGTGCCAGCTGAACTACCTCCACATCAACACCAGTAAAACCAAGGAGCTGGTGGTAGACTTCCGCAGGCACAAACATCCTCCACTGCAACCACTGAACATCCAAGGTATGGACATTGAGGCTGTGGACAGCTACAGGTACCTTGGTGTTCATCTGAACAGCAAACTGGACTGGACTCATAACTCAGACGCCCTCTACAGGAAAGGGCAGAGCAGGCTGTACCTGCTCTGCCCTCTACAGGAAAGGGCAGAGCAGGCTGTACCTGCTCTGCCCTCTACAGGAAAGGGCAGAGCAGGCTGTACCTGCTGCGGAGACTCAGGTTGTTTGGAGTGGAGGGCCCACTCCTGAAGACCTTCTATGACTCTGTGGTGGCCTCAGCCATCTTTTATGGTGTGGTCTGCTGGGGCGGCAGCATCTCTGCTGGGGACAGGAAGAGACTGAACAGGCTGATCCGAAGGGCCAGCTCTGTTCTAGGATGCCCTCTGGACCCAGTGGAGGTGGTGAGTGACAGGAGAATGGTGGCTAAGCTGTCATCCCTGTTGGACAACATCTCCCACCCCATGCATGAGACTGTGACAGCACTGAGCAGCTCCTTCAGTGGGAGACTGTGGCACCCACGGTGTGGGACGGAGAGATTTCGCAGGTCTTTCCTCCCCACTGCTGTCAGACTCCACAACAAAGACTTTGCAAGTGATCAAACACACACATCCACAAATGTGCAATAACACTAATGTGCAATAATCTTTTCTGGCATCGTTGTATTTTTACTCAGTTGTATATAGCATTTGTACTCTATTTTTATCTCATTGTATATTTTATTCTATTTTATTCTACTGTATATAGTATTTTATTTATTCTATTCTGTACAGTTGTGTACTGTATTTATTCTTATTTTATTTTATTCTAATTTTTGCTTCATAACTTTTGCACTGTCCACTTCCTGCTGTGACAAAACAAATTTCCCACGTGTGGGACTAATAAAGGTTATCTTATCTTATCTTATCTCTTCTGTGGAACCAGCTTCCAGTTTGGATTCAGGAGACAGACACTATCTCTACTTTCAAGATTAGGCTTCAAACTTTCCTTTTTGCTAAAGCATATAGTTAGGGCTGGACCAGGTGACCCTGAATCCTCCCTTAGTTATGCTGCAATAGACGTAGGCTGCCGGGGATTCCCATGACGCACTGAAGTTTTTCCTTTCCAGTCACCTTTCTCACTCACTATGTGTTAACAGACCTCTCTGCATCGAATCATATCTGTTATTAACCTCTGTCTCTCTTCCACAGCATGTCTTTATCCTGTTTTCCTTCTCTTACCCCAACCAATCACAGCAGATGGCCCCGCCCCTCCCTGAGCCTGGTTCTGCTGGAGGTTTCTTCCTGTTAAAAGGGAGTTTTTCCTTCCCACTGTCGCCAAAGTGCTTGCTCATAGGGGGTCATATGATTGTTGGGTTTTTCTCTGTATCTGTTATTGTGCGATCTACTGTACAATATAAAGCACCTTGAGGCGACTGCTGTTGTGATTTGGCACTATATAAATAAAATTGAATTGAAATGAACTAAAAAGAAAGCTTAAACTGAAACAGGCTGTTTTACAGCTGATCAAGAGTTTAGGACCACACCTCCAAAAAACATGGGTAAACCCCCAAAACAGAAATCAAAGTTCCAAACTTGAACTCAGTAATGAATAGGTTCACTGTTATTGTAGATCACTTCATGCAAGCGTTTCCATGAGGTGAGTGGGAACATTTCTCCAAGTGGTGAAGACACGAAGGGTGTCTACTGTCTGGAACTGTTGTCCATTCTCAGTTGGATTTAGATCAGGGAAAGACGCAGGATGGTCCAAAAGAGTGATGTTATTCTCCTGGAAGAAGTCCTTTGTCCTGTGGGCATTGTCTACTGTGGCGTTGTTCTGTTGAAAAACCCAGTCGTTACCACACAGATGAGGGCCCTCAGTCATGAGGGATGCTCTCTGCAACATCTGGACATAGCCAGCAGCCGTTTGACACCCCTGCACCTCCTGAAGCTCCATTGTTCCACTGAAGGAAAAAGCACCCCAGACCATTATGGCGCACCCTCCACTGTGGGGCGTAGAAAACATCTCAGGTGGGATCTGCTTGTCATGCCAGTAACATTGGAAACCATCAGGACCATCAAGTTAACATTTTTTTCTCATCAGAGAATTTGTTTTTGAAGCCCTTCAGTCTCAGATGCTGTTTGATGGTTATGGGGCTGCAGTTGGCACCAGTAATGGTCTTAATTTGGGTTGAGGATTTTTTTGGGTCTTCCACTTGACTTTTTTGTTCCATAACCCCCAGGATAATTTAAGAAATTCCAAATGACTGTCTTACTGCGTCCCACCTCAGCAGTGATGGCACGCTGTGAGAGACCCTGCTTATGCAGTTCAACAACCCGACCACGTTCAAAAAGGAAAGTTTTTTTGCTTTTGCCATCAGAACATCATGAGAGTCTGACTACCTGACAGAAAATGACAATGAATCCACATTTTTGCACAGATATGGCCTTTTAAAGGCATGTGGTCCTAGACATTTGATCAGCTGTAAAACAGCCTGTTTCAGTTTAAGTTTGTTAAATGAAAGTCAAATGTTTCGTCTCACTCCTATTTCTGCTTGTTACATGTTGTTGGAACCTTGTTAAGATCCAACCATGCAAAAGATGATTTTTTTTGCCATTTTTCAAGTGGTCTTAAACTTTTGATCGGGACTGTATTTAATAATCGTTTAGTTTCTTCTGAATGGAATAAGAATGCTTTATGTCTATGGCGTTATTTTTGTGCCACTATTCTGAGCGCACGTAAAAAAAAATTTGCACGTGCAACTGTTGCATTTTGAAGAGAAATTTATTTTGAGTGAAGAAAAGCTAAATTTGAGTGAACAAAAGTCATTGCTGCGTGCAAAAAATGTATTTCAGTGTTTGCTATTATCCATCGCCCAATAACAGAAATAACAGTTTCCATACAGCAGACAGACAGACTTGTCTCTTTAAAGTTCCATGAGCTGCAAAGAGCAGCTTTAATCAATCATAAATCTATTGTACAACTTTTCTAAAAAGCATCTGTACAAATAAAATAAAAATTATATCAATGTTTGTCAGGCAAAGCATTTTCATTATAAATTTTGTCCATAAAAATAGGTCGTTTTATTGATGAATAGTCTAAAAAGTGAAACTTATTGGTATTCAAATCTATGTTCTTGTCTCTGCAATTCCAGCAGGGTAAAAGAAGCTTATCAGCATTAACAGCTGGACTTCATTCAGTAGTATTAGTAAGATGCGATTCATTTCCCATTAGAAAATCTATGTAGCATTTACGGTTTACTGTAACTACAACAGTTAGAATCTAGCACTACCAGGTAATTTTAAATGTAACTTTGGACAAGTGTTCTGCATATCACTGTAAAAAAAAAATTGTAGAATTTACGGTGAATTATTGGCAGCTGTGGTTGCCAGAATTTCACCATGAAAAATAAACCATAAATGTAGAACACAAGACGGTATTCTATTTTGGTAACCATAAATTTCACAGTAAATAATATAAATTTTTTACAGTAAATGACTATGAATTTAAAAATAAAATGTAAAATTGTTTATGGGTAATTCATGTAAAAACAACAGACATTCCATTAACCTGATTACAATCTTACTTAAATATAGTGAAACTGTATAAAATAATACGGTACCATACTAAAAAGTTGAATATTATGATAAATTATTGGCAGCTGTGGTTGCCAGAATTTCATTGTGGAAAATATAGAGATAATGTTGAATATATAACGGTATACATTGTTGATAAATGTAAAATTCACAATAAAGAATCATAAACCTGTTCATGGTAACTCATGTAAAAACAACAAACATTCAATTAACCTGATTACAGTTTTGCATTGTGAAATACAGTCAAACTGTATAAAATAAATATTAAAAAGTTCAATATTACGGTAAAATACTGGCAGCTGTGGTTGCCAGAATTTCACCGTGGAAAATAATGTGATAATGTAGAATACATAACGGTATACACTGTTGATAAATGTAAAATTCACAGTGAACTTTGGTTTTTGTACAATAATTACATTGAAATAAAAAACTAATATAATGTAAACCAGTTAAAATACATTTTAATAAGCTTGATTACCGTTTCCTATTGACAAAGCACAGAAGAGCTGTATAATACAAAACATGTTTTTTTATTCAAAAGTTCATATTTACAGTAAAGTTTTGGCAGCTGTTGCAGAATGTCGTCTAAAAAATTAAGGTCCAACAAATGAGGTAATAAACATAATAGGGCTGATTGGCGTAAAATTGACATTCTATGACTTTTTGTTATAATTTGCTAGAAACATTAATGAAAAACCAAAACAGACAATGATTAAATTAAACAGTTGATATTAAATAATTAAATTAACGACTAAAAAGGCACTGATCTAATTAATATCAAACTTAATACAACCAAAAACAAATAAGTACATAATAAACAGTCAAATAACATTTAAAACACTTGGTACTTACAGTGGTTGACAAAGTTTCTTTTTATCCAGACTTGATAGTAGAGGGCTTTCAAAACAGTCTCTGATGGTGTCTGAGGAACTGGAACAGGTTTTGGATCCAATGTGTTTGAGGACTTGCATGTTGTTCTTCAGATGCTCGGTGTAGATTAGCGTTCTTTCCTTGCAGTCTGAAAGCACAATAAAGCAAACTGGCCATTTCAAAAACAAATAGTCATGTATCAAGCAAATATACAATCTTACATTTAATAGAGCTGACACAATTAATCGTATAATGATTTACAATTGTGATACATTGTAATGCGGACATATATGGTGTTATTTTTGTGCAACTATTCTGAGCTCACGTAAAAAAAATTTGAGTGCACGTAAAAAAAATTTGCAGGTGCAACTGTTGCATTTTGAGGAGAAATATATTTTGAGCAAAGAAAAGCTGAATTTGAGTGAACAAAATTCATTGCTGCATGCAAAAAATGTATTTCAGTGTTTGCTATTATCCATGTACACACACAATAGCAGCCCCTCTCGCTCAGGTTTTGCATTTGCTCTTGCTTGGAATGTGTTGCTTGCGCTCTCAACTTTTCTGCCCCTGCGCGCTCAACTCTTTCTGTACGCCGTTATATTTTTGCCACAAAACCAACCAATCACAGACTTGGATGTAAAAAATTCTGATTGGCTGTTTTGGTCTCCAATCAGCTCGAAATGATGAAATGCAATATCCCAAAATGCATTTCGTCCATAACTCAAACGAAGCAGTAGCGAAGGAGCACAGAGTGGCGGAGTTTGAAATATTACTTTAATTATTTAATTATTTTTCTGCATGTTTTTGTGTGTGTTAGAGCTCTGACTTTAGTTTAGGAGATGAAGGTGAGGAGGAAGAGGATGATGTTTTATCCAGATGCCAGAAGTGCTTACGAGTTCTCTTCTCCTCCACCTTTGGCATACTACCCGTGTTGCTGGTTTCTTGCAACATACATAAAATACGATTAGACCGAATCATGATGTCCATCTCAAACAGTGTATTCATAATGGTGAGTCAATATTGCATCTTCTACAAAACAGCACATGCCAAGGAGGTTATGATTTTGGTAGAGTGGTCGAGGGGTGTGTGATCAAACTTTGTGAAGGTGTAGAATGGGGTCATGTTAACAGTTTATTCAAATTTGATTTATATTCACCGAGGTCTTCATAGTCAATTCAATTCAGTTCAATTCAATTGTATTTATATAGCACCAAATCACAACAACAGTCACCTCAAGGTGCTTTATGTTGTAAGGTAGACCCTACAATAATAGATTCAGAGAAAAACCCAACAATCATATGACCCCCTATGAGCAAGCACTTTGGCGACAGTGGGAAGGAAAAACTCCCTTTTAACAGGAAGAAACCTCCGGCAGAACCAGGCTCAGGGAGGGGCGGGGCCATCTGCTGCGACCGGTTGGGGTGAGAGAAGGAAGACAGGATAAAGACATGCTGTGGAAGAGAGACAGAGATTAATAACAGATATGATTCAATGCAGAGAGGTCTATTAACACATAGTGAGTGAGAAAGGTGACTGGAAAGGAAAAACTCAATGCATCATGGGAATCCCCGGCAGCCTACGTCTATTGCAGCATAACCAAGGGAGGATTCAGGGTCACCTGATCCTGCCCTAACTACACTGAACAAAAATATAAACGTAACACTTTTGTTTTTGCTCCCATTTTTTCATGAGCTGAACTTAAAGATCTGAAACATTTTCTACATACACAAAGGGCCCATTAGTATAAAATATTGTTCACAAATCTGTCTAAATCTGTGTTAGTGAGAACTTCTCTTTTGCCGAGATAATCCATCCCACCTCACAGGTGTGGCATGTCAAGGTGCTGATTAGACAGGATGAATATTGCACAGGTGTACCTTAGACTGCCCACAATAAAAGGACACTCTGAAATATGCAGAGGTGATATATTTGATCTGAATTAAGAAGCAGAAAGTTAGCGGCCATCCAGGTCTTTATGTCTTTAAGACATTCCTGCAGTTTAAATAATTGGTGTGTGTTACCTGGCTTCATGGACAGATAGAGCTGCGTGTCATCTGCATAGCAGTGAAAATTTATGCTATGTCTTCTAATGATGCTGCCTAAGGGAAGCATGTATAATGTAAACAGAATTGGTCCTAGCACTGAACCCTGTGGAACTCCATAGTTGACCTTAGTGTGTGAAGAGGACTCTCCATTTACATGTACAAACTGGAGTCTATTAGATAGATATGATACAAACCACTGCAGTGCAGTACCTGTAATACCTACAGCATGTTCTAATCGCTCTAATAGGATATTATGGTCAACAGTATCGAACGCTGCACTGAGGTCTAGCAGGACAAGCACAGAGATGAGTCCACTGTCAGAGGCCATAAGAAGATCATTTGTAACCTTCACTAAAGCTGTTTCTGTGCTGTGATGAGCTCTGAAACCTGACTGAAACTCTTCAAATAAGCCATTCCTCTGCAGATGATCTGTTAGCTGTTTGACAACTACTCTTTCAAGGATGTTTGATATGAAAGGAAGGTTGGAGATTGGCCTATAATTAGCTAAGACAGCTGGGTCTAGAGATGGCTTTTTGAGTAAAGGTTTAACTACAGCCAGCTTGAAGGCCTGTGGTACATAGCCGATTATTAGAGATAGGTTGATCATATTTAAGATTGAAGCATTAATTAATGGCAGGACTTCTTTGAGCAGTTTTGTAGGAATGGGGTCTAAAAGACACGTTGATGGTTTGGAGGAATTAATTATTGAAGTTAACTCAGAAAGATCAATTGGAGAAAAAGAGTCTAACTTAACATCAATGGTACTAAAAGTAGCTGTAGATAATATTACATCTGTGGGATGATTATTGGTAATTTTTTCTCTAATGATAAAAATTTTATTTCTGAAGAAGTTCATGAAGTCATTACTAGTTAACGTTAAAGGGATGGTTGGCTCAGTAGAGCTCTGACTGTTTGTCAGCCTGGCTACAGTGCTGAAGAGAAACCTGGGGTTGTTCTTATTTTCTTCAATCAGTGACGAATAGTAAGATGTTCTGGCTTTGCGGAGGGCTTTCTTATAAAGCAGCAAACTATTTCTCCAGGCTAAATGATGATCCTCTAAATTTGTGACACACCATTTCCTCTCCAGCTTACGAGTTATCTGCTTTAGGCTACGTGTTTGAGAATTATACCACGGAGTCAGGTACTTCGGATTTGAGGCCTTAGTTTTCACAGGAGCTACAGTATCCAGAGTCGTACGTAGTGAGGAGGTAAAATTATTAACAAGATAATCGACCTCTGTTGGAGTAGCGTTCAGATAGCTGCTCTGCTCTGTGTTGGTACAGGGCATTGAAGATGATAACAGTGGGTGGATTATATTCTTAAACTTAGTTACAGCACTTTCAGAAAGACATCTACTGTGATAAAGTCTACTCTCCACTGCTGTGTAATCAATTATTGTAAATGTAAATGTTATCAGGAAATGATCAGACAGCAGAGGGTTTTCAGGAAACACTGTTAAATGTTCAGTTTCTATGCCATATGTTAAAACAAGATCTAGAGTGTGATTAAAGTGGTGGGTGGGTTCTTTTACATTTTGAGAGAAGCCAATTGAGTCTAATAACAGATTAAATGCGATGTTGAGGCTGTCATTTTTAGCATCTACATGGATGTTAAAATCACCCACAATAATTATTTTATCTGAGCTGAGCACTAAATCAGATAAAAAGTCTGAGAAATCAGAGAGAAACTCTGTAAGGCCCAGGTGGATGATAGATGATAACAAGTAAGACTGGTTTCTGAGTTTTACAGCTGGGGTGGACGAGGCTAAGCATCAGGCTTTCAAATGAATTAAAAGTCTGTCTGGGTCTTTGGTTGATTAATAGACTGGTGTGAAAAATTGCTGCCACACCGCCCCCTCGGCCTGTGCTTCGAGGTTTCTGGTAGTTAGAATTAGAGATGGCACGATACCACTTTTTTATGTCTGATACCGATACCGATATCATAAATTTGGATATCTGCCGATACCGATATGAATCCGATATAGTGTGTTTTTTAATCAATAAAACTGTTTTTAATATCTTGTTGCATTTTGTATAAGTTCATACTCAAGTTTAAATAAACAACAACACTAAAGCTATTCTGTTATACCTGTATGTAAAAAAAAATACACTGCGCCCAAAATATTTCATAGTTCAGCAACACTGATCAATCTAATAAACTTAAACCTGCTCCATCCTCCCTATTCTGGTATTTTAAAGAGTACTTAGCAGAAATATTAAGCAACCTAACTAATAGGGTTGCAAACTCCCAGCAAAAAAAAAATAGGGAACCACCCCCCACCCTCCACCTCATGATGCTTAATCGACGTAATCAACTTTAATTTGATGCAGTGTGAAAAAAAAATGCACAGAATTAAATTATTTTTCAAGAATAATTAAATAGACTCAACATCTTTCTTCAACAGAATTGCAGACTGCACAGATGGTACCTTCCCAAAGGAAAAAGTACTATAGCTTACTAGGGTATATTAGACTTAAGAGTTACTATATACAGTAATGGACTTCTATACATTTGACATCAGATTAAAACTTTGGGTGTAAGATTCAGATAATTATTTATTAAAAGCGAGACATTTTAAATGAGAATAAGAAAGAAAAGTATGTCTTTGTGCCCCTTTTCCTGTTCATGCCCTATCGGCCCCCTGGCTAAACTTTGCTAGATCCGCCCCTGCACAGTTACCAGCCGTCAGCTACGTAGAAAAGGATCCTGGTGTAGAAAGTAATATTAAATAAATTCTAACAACAGCTTATCAAGCTTCAACGTGCTGCTGTTGTTCAGCCGCTGGTTTCCTCTTTCTGGTGCAAAGTGGGCCAAAAACAAAGAAGAGAGACGGACTCGCGACAGAAAAGCCGATCAGCTGATCGTTGATCAGTTTCACGATTGAAGTAGCAGCAGGAGAGAGAGAGAGAGAGGCATTCGCTCCATATATCGGTTGTTAAGCTTAACGTGGGAACGCTTTACAAACATTCAGAGATGAACTTACACACTTGCTTTACTTCTCTCTGGGATAACTTCCTCGGAGATGAAATGCTGGTTTGGTAGCGAGGCTACAAATACACACAGCCGCTCTATCACGTGAGCACACTGCTCCGACGTGCTACGGTTATGAGCCGAGTTACGCCGTGTCGCAAGTTTTGTGAGGTGCTTTTTTGATATTTAATGGATCGGATTACTTTTTTTTTTCTCTCCGATATCCGATCCAGTAATTTAGGTCAGTATCGGACCGATACCGATACATAATATCGGATCGGTCCATCTCTAGTTAGAATGACTTGGGGGTGTTGATTCATTTAAACTAACATAATCATCCTGCTGCAACCAGGTTTTTGTAAGGCAGAGTAAATCGATTTGTTGATCAATTATTAAGTCATGTACTAACAGAGACTTGGAGGAGAGAGACCTAATATTTAATAATCCACATTTCACTGTTTTACTCTTTGGTTCAGATGTGGATACTGTATTGTTCTTTCTTTGTGATTTTTTTATGTTTAAGTTGTTTATTGCTGGTTTTTAGTTTGTCTTTTGTCTGTTTGGGAGCTGACACAGTCTCAATGGAGATGGGTTTTTGGGGGGGTAGCAGGAGGAGAGAAGCTGCAGAGAGGCGTGTAAGACTGCAACTCTGCTTCCTGGTCCCAACTCTGGATAGTCATATTTTGGGGGGTTTAATAAATTGGTCCATATTTCTATAAATGAGAGCTGCTCCATCCAAAGTGGGATGGATGCCGTCTCTCCTAACAAGACCAGGTTTCCTCCAGAAGGTTTGCCAATTATCTATGAAGCCCACATCGTTTCTGGGACACCACTCAGACAGCCAGCAATTTAAGGAGAACATGCGGCTAAACATGTCACTCCTGGTCTGATTGGGGAGGGACCAGAGAAAACTACAGAGTCCGACATTGTTTTGGCAAAGTTACACACCGATTCAATATTGATTTTAGTGACCTCCGATTGGCGTAACCGGGTGTCATTACTGCCAACGTGAATTATGATCTTACTGTATTTACGTTTACCCTTAGCCAGCAGTTTTAAATTTCCTTCAATGTCGCCTGCTCTGGCCCCTGGAAGACAATTGACTATGGTTGCCGGTGTCTCTAACTTCACATGTCTGAGAACAGAATCACCAATTACCAGAGTTTGACCCCCGGCGGGTGTGTCGCCGAGTGGGGAAAAACGGTTAGACACATGAACAGGTTGGTGGTGTACCTGGGGCTTCAGTTTAAGACTATGCTTCCTCCTCACCGTCACCCAGCCGCCCTCTTTCCCCAGCTGCTTGGGGTCTGCCGGGGAACAGCTAGCGGGGCCTACGCTATCTTTGGCTGCACCAGCTACAGGGGCCTGGCTAGCTACGGGTGAATGAAGGGTGCGAAGGTGAGTCTCCAATTCAGTAATCCTGGCCTCCAGAGCTGCAAATTTACAGGTATCAGTTACAGGTATCATTACTGCTAAAGGAGGCCGAGGAGTAGCTAAACATCTGACACAATGAGCAGGAAAGTGCAGGAGGGACGGTTGAAGAGGCCATGCTGCTAGCGAGTCGGCTACGAGCTAAGCTAGCGAAACAGTAAAGAGACAGTGAGTGAATACTTTGGCTATAAATTAGGAAGTGAGTACACAGAAAGTGTGCTTCGGACGAAGCACGTGAAGATTATACTATGAAAAAAGAAGTTACCTAAAAGTTTTTAATTAAATTGCTAAGCAGATAATCTACTTAAACACACCACTGTGTTTTGGAACAGGAACAGGAAGTGATACTCTACCGCAGAGAGAGCGAACACCAAGTGACAGCCAACTTAATGCTTTATTGTTCAGGAAAAAAACCTCATACATCAGCTTGAAAACTATAATTCATATGCAGTAAGTGTGGTGTGTATTAACAACATATAGCAAGTACTGTATAAAGATTTAAAATATCATGTCACATTTGACCTCTTCTCTCGAGTCGAAAGATCTAGGGTCAAAGTGATAAAAATCCTATATAAAGCTATTTAAAGCTGTTTGTCCTTGTTTGTATTGACAACATGTAGGCATATAAGGTAATTATACATGGAGATTTTGAAGATCAACTTTCTACCACAGCATACAGAGGTCACTTGCACTGGATCTCCATCTCAGGAGTAGTGCTTTTGTTTTAATTAAATGTAATTTCATACACAGACAAAAAATATCTTATTTATTTATGAACAGAAAGGGTCTCCCAAGGCAAATTGGTCCTGGGTGAGGGGCCAGACAAAGAACAATTCAGTTGACCCCTAAGGAAAGAATAAAATCAAGGGACCAGTGTATCCTGCCTAGCAAAGTGTTACTGGGGCCTTACCTTGGAGCCAGCCCTTGGGATGGAGCTCAAGGGAGAGTGTCTGGTGGTCAGGCCTTAGCCCATGGGTCCTGGCTGGGCACAGCCTGAAGAAACATCCTACTGGGAGACTTCAACACTAAACATGGACAGCAACAGTGAAGATGGTGGAGCAGACCTGCCTGATCTGAACCCGAGTGGTTTTCTGACTTTTGTGGATAACAAGGACCATTTTGGAACATAGGGATGTCCATAAGTGCACGAGGCAATAAGATGCCCTAGGTCGCTGATTTTTGTAATCATACCATCGGATTTGTGCCCATATGTTCTGTACACTTGGGTGAAGTGAGGAGCTGAGCTTTCAACTGATCGCCAGGTGGTCAGTTGCATCAGGTTTCAGAGAAGGAAGCTAAACAAAGCTGGTACGCCTAAATATATAGTGAGGGTGCTCTGGGAACATCTGGAAGAGGCCCCAGTCTGCACGATCTTCAACTCTTTCCTCTGGCAAAACGTCGACAGCATTCTGGGGGAAGTTGGGGACATTGAGTTCAAATGGACCATGTTCTACACCTCCATCGCTGAAGCAGCTGCAAGGAGTTTTGACAGCAAGGTGGTTGGTGCCTGTCATGGTGGTAATCCCTAAACCAGATGGTGGACACCAGACCTAAAGAGAGCTATCAAGCTGAAGATGGAGTTCTGTTGGGCTTGGTTAGCTTGTGGGATTTCAGAGGCAGCTGATGGGTAGAACAAGTGCAACATGGCGCAGGTAGGGAAAGCGGTGCTGCCCTTACGTGGTGTGCAGTAGAGGTAGGGTGGTGCTGACTTCAACTGGGGATATAGTTGGGCAGTGGAAGGAATATTTCAAGGACCTGCTTAATCTCACAGACACGCCTTCTGTAGAGGAAGCAGAGTCTAGTGACAAGGGGAAGACCCGCCCATCACTGGGGACAAGATCACTGAGGTAGTTAAACACCTCCTTGGTAGCTGGGCCCCTAGGTTTGACAAGGTTCCCCCTGAGTTCCCAAAAAGCTCTGGATGTTGTAGGGCTGTCTCTGCAACATCACATAGAGATCTGGAGGGTGGTGCCTCCAGATTGGCTGACTCAGTTGGTGGTTCCCATCTTCCAGACAGGGGACTCGAGGCTGTGCTCCAACTACATGGGGATCACATTCCTCAGTTTCCTCTGAAGGATATCTGAGGGTGCGTGGAAGTTTGCCCAAACAGTCTACACATGTTTTGTGGGCATGGAGAAAACTTTCAACCGCGTCCCACGGAGTGTCCTGTAGGGCGTGTTTTGAGTATCAGGTGTCTGGCCCATTGCTACGTGCCTTTCAGTCTCAGTACAACTGTTGCAAGGAGCTTGGTCCGCATTGCCAGGAGTAAGTTCCTGATGAGTTCAAAACTTTGCCAGGGCTGCTTTGTCACTGTTTATTCTGTTCATGATTTTTATGGAAAGAATTTCTAGGCAAACCCAGGTGGTGAAAGGATTTCACTTTGGTGGCCTCATTGCTAGTGATAGCCTCCCACACTGAAAGGTTCGCAGCAGAGTGGGAAGTGGCAGGCATGAGGTTAGAACCCCCAAATCTGAGGCCATGGTCTTCAGCCAGAAAAGAGTATATAGTGCTCGCTTCAGGCCAGGAATGACTTGCTGCCCCAAGTAGAGGAGTTTAACCCTCTGAGGTCCAGGGTATACTTGGCTGTTTTAATTACTTTTGATTTTACCTCTATATTTCACCTTTAAAAACTATTTATCTTGCCTTGTTTGGCATCAACACAACCTCACATGTCTGAATTTACAGCAATTTCTTCAATTTTGACCAATTTTATTAACACAGTTGATCTAAAATCAGACATAAAACATAAAATCAGTGTAAAAAATGTATATATTTTTTACTGCAAAAACCATGAACATGTTTAATGAATTATTTTTTGTTTAAAATGAAAATAGAAATTGTACATTTTAAAAACATATGCACAAGTTTTGCAGACAAAGTTATATGCAACTGTTTTCCTAAAAATGCAGCCAAGGCATCAGGTGTTATTTTTTTGTAACCATTTAAAACAGTTTACAGAACAGTCAGGTGTTTTGTATCAAATAAGATGCTGCACAAATTATTTGTGCCACTCCAAAAAAATCATTTCTGTCCACCATAAGACAGAGGAGCACATAACCAGCCTGATACCTGCAGGCCTGGAAGCAGGAGGTATTTTGACACACAAAACAAAACAAACAACTACACTAAATACTAACTACACAAGACAACAGACTAACTTCACACTCCAAACACACTAAACGTCACAAATCTCTCACATTTCAAAACTGGCTATCTCGCTCTTTCTTTTGCTCTTGTGCTCTTCTTCCTGCAGTAAACATTACGATAGTATTCAGGAAAAAAACATTGCATATTTTATTTAATCCTAACTCTGGTATTACATGGCCTATCAACACAATTTAAAAACTGGTATATAGTTTGAAGTCCACATTTTCAACACAAGTTAAAATGGAGACTCAGGGTGGCTCCAACTTATTGCTCTGTCATCTTAAATTGGTCATGTGATTTGGATGCGCTGGCGCATCCGTGGACCCCAAAGGGTTACATATCTTAGGGTCTTGTTCATGAGTGAGGGGAGAGGGAAACAAGAGACTGACAGAGAGATTGGGGCTATACCAGCTTGTCATAGTGTAGAAGGCTAAGCTGTCATACATACATCCCTATCCACACCTATGGTCACAAGCTCTGGATGGTGACTGAAAGAAAAACAAGAACACAGAAACAAGTGCCAGAAATTAGTTTTTTCCAAAGGGTAGCTGGCCTCTCCTTTAGAGAGAGTGTGAGGAGTTCAGTCTTTTGAAAGGGACTCAGAGTAGAAGCATGGAGCCAATTGAGGTGGTTCTGGCATCTGATTAGGATGCCTCCTGGGTGAGGTGTTTGGGCATGTCCCACCAGAAGGAGGCCCCAAGCAGACCCAGGACATGCTGGGGGAGATTACATCTCTCAGCTGGCCTGGGAAAACTTGGTGTTCCCCTGGATAAGCTGAAGGAGGTGGCTGGGAAGTGGGAGGTCTTGGCGTCTCTGCTTAGAATGCTGCCCACGCGACCCATGCCCAGATAAACAGAAGATGTTGGATGGATGGATGGATGGATATTTATGAACATAGAACTTACATGAACTGTACAAATTTTGGACAACTATACATTACTCTTTTTTTCTTCTTCTTTTTTTGACCTTTTACCATGGTACTCATGTTTAAATTTGGTCTACTGACAAAATGAACTTTGAAGATTTCCACTTGGGTAACTTCTGAATTTGAAAGCAAACAAAAAGAAACAAATAATGATTTCATGGGCAAATTTTATAGCAAAATAATCAGCATGTATGCATTAAAGAGTACAGAGAAGTGACCTGAAGAAAGGATTCTTGAGATCCAGGATGTTCCCAGATCTGAAGCCTGATTGGTCCACTGTAGCTGTGATGTGGATGTCATAGCTTTGTCTGGAGCGAGAAAGATACGGGTTGGTACAAGTTGAAATCTGTAACCTGGGAAAAATGTGTTGTTGAACCTTTATTGATCCCCAACCCCACTGACTTGTCTGCGATAAGTCAGTGCCTTTATTTGCCCACAAGGCAACTGACAGATAATTCACTGGCGAATATTGTATCATTTATATTTATAAGTAACAAGGCAGTCTGAATTTGTTGATTATGTATTTTTCTGTGAGTTTCTCTGTTTTCCTGTGAAAACTTGTCCAACTGGCAACTCGAGCACTTTAAGTGCGTTTTAGAAACTGGAAAATCAGGTGATAATGAAAATAAATATATTTTTTAGGCTTACAATCTTGTTGACATGTTCTATGTCAGACTGAAAATAATGAAATGAAAACAGCAAACATTATAACAAATGAGCTGAATATAAATGAAATCTAAATCTTGAATGTGTCTCTTTATAAGAAATGTAAATCACAAGTCATTTAACAGCTTAAACTGTTGTGTATATTTTGGACAAATTTCTGTTGAATCAAATTATGTAAGCCTAACTCATGTGGAACTAAAGCAGGGTATTAGGGCTCCGTTGCTTTTCCCTATTTGCCCTATTGGTAATGTAGCCCTATGAACCGCACAGATATACCTGTTGTTAGCAGCCAGTTGGACTGTCCCAGACAAAGTCTGTCCAAGCTTGGCAAAGAGCGGCGTTTGAAGTAGACATCTGACCTGGGACCAGCGGGTCAGAGGCTCTGTGGGAGCAGTGGAGAACCATACTGTGGCCCTACAAAGAGAGTGAGAGAGATCACCTCCATACTGAACGACTTCAAGTGAATATACCTATTGAGGGGGACATGGCTTAATATTTTGTTTGCCAGATTCAAATTTTCTGTGTGTTTGAATAATCAAAGTTTTTCTGTTGCTATACCATATTTTCGTTCCATGCATCCTTCCATTTGGTCTGCTCATTAAATCTTAGAAAAGAAAGCATCGGATTACTTACTTGGATCCCAGGTAGGCCACATCAAACCAGAAGGCAAGTCCATGGATCAGACCAGACTGGAGCAGAGTAAACACAAAGGGAATCTCTATTCTGTAAACACAGATTTTGTTTTTCAATTTTCATCAAATAGTTAAAAAAAATTATAAGAAAAGTGTTGCACACAAAGGTTTTTGCATCCAGTGTTTGTTAATATGTCATTAACTTCTGTTTTTCTCAAACTGTTTGGACTATCTAGCATCACTGGTGGACCACAATACCTTACTTTCCAACCAGAAAAAGTAAAACATTAAGTAATAACATACGTAAAGTATAATAAAGTATTAAACCATAAAGTAAGTAAGTCAATATGGTAAAAATGGCCTGTATTTATATAGCGCCTTTATGGTCCCTAAGGACCCCAAAGCGCTTTACATACCCAGTCATTCACCCATTCACACACACATTCACACACACAATAATTCAACTTCGAACATTAAAAAAACCCTTGAAATGGCAAAGCTATCATTTATAGCACACTATAACAAAACCAACATAAAGGAAATTGATGTACGCTGTTTTTTTTATTCAGGTATGATTCTTTTATTTATATAACCACTTATCTGTTTTCTGCCTACAAGTACATTCCAGTCACATCTTAAATCATCAATAATGTGACATAATCACTGCATAGATGAGGTGTAGATACAATGTTTCTGATCAGGCATTAGCAATCAAATATGATTCAGTGTATAACCTGAGTAAATCCTCTTCTTTAGCTTCCATGAAATTGATGCAGTGCTTGACAGACCTGGCCATCAGGATATGAACATCAAATGTGTCCTGGAACAAACATTTAAATGTATTACAATCTTTGATCACAGTATAAAATTTAGGAGGAAAAAGAAACTACCCAAGCAACAATGCCAATTATCACATAGAGTGATGACAAATTAAAAGAGAACACATTAAAAAATGTCACAGTAAGTGTTCATTCAGAACGGGTCCAGGGCTCCTTTGCACTGATTCTTTGTCCCTTTAGGTTTGAACTTGAACTTCTGGCTCTGTGGACGCATTCGTCCAAAAGACATTTCCTTGTTTTCCTGTTTTGATGTCATGCACAGAGAGTGCTCAGTTATGTTGAGATGGAGGAACATATTAGTCATGGTCCTGGGTCCGTTCACGCAGCGTCTTGCTACACTTTGATGTTTTTGTTTTAAATTTTTAAATATTTTGTGTTTGTTTTGTGTACCTTGCCTTCAGCTTTGCCTACTGTGTCTTGTCTCCTGTGATTTTGTTTGCCTTTGTCTCGTCCTCCCTAGCTGTTTCCACTTGCCCTAGTTACTCTCCATTATATATATTGTCTCAGTCTCCCTTTGTCAGACCATCAGTTCACCTTCCCCTCATGTCTCCCAGCTTCAGTGCTCCCATCCCATCGTGTTCACTCCCAGTTTAGGTTTGTGTTTGTAGAGGTTTTTAAGTTCCCTTTTATATTTTGCGTTTCACCTTTTATTTTGTCTTTTTCCATCAGTCTAACAAATGGCTTGCTTTTAGTTCAACACGATCCACCTGCTTTTGTCTGCTTTTGGGTCCTCACACTCTTTGCACTCCACAATTCTGACAATATTATTTACATCATTTTGATCAAAACCATCCAATGAGCCCTCGATAAAACAACTTTATCTTTTGTTTTTATCATAACATGATGAGGAAGACAATCAAAACAACTGGGAATTGATCTGCAGTCAATTGAAAAAACTAATCACATGTTCCTGGTCATGCTGACCATATTATTCCCTGCTTGGTTTAGCCTGTTCGCACACTATATTTTTCAGTAAAAATGAGGATGGTCTCTGGGTTCAAGCCAATGACCCATCTGTGAGAACGATTTTCATTGCTAAAAGTGGAGTCAGTTTAACACAGAATTTGGCATTGACTGATGACCATAAAACCCTGAGCATGATTAATCTTGTCCAAACTCAAATGCTAAATACGATCTGGCCTGGTTAGTACTCGAATCGAAGAGTACTTTGATGCCATGATCCAACCGCCATAGGCAGAATCTGGACTCAATGCTGAACATTATGTTGCTCCACATGTTCAGGTTCCAGTGCACATGTTGCAAACACAAGCACAGATGGGCCTGACAGTGAAGAGCAGTCATGGCAGAGCTCCTGGCAGCTATATGAGACCAGAGATTGGCTGAATTGTCTGGGTGGAGAGTCATTGACTATATCATCCTGCGGACTTTGACTGCAAATCTGTAGAAGACTGCCTACAGTTTCTTTGTGGGAACAGGGTGAGGAAATAGTTGGCTTGTGGTGTCTTCATGGGAGGCTCACATCATGGACTGTCTCGGACACCTCTCATTATATGGAACTTCACCTTCAATTTAGAGATGGTACTAGGGCTAACGTGAAATAATTCTTGATTTTGCAGAAGATCAAGTTGTAGTTGCCAGATCAGCCAAATATGTCATGCTTGGATAAGATATCTGTTGACTGTTGAAACAGGGTCCATGCTAACAGGTCCTGAGTCAACGATACAATAAGCTGACTGGAAATGGTAGTGCAGATTTGGTAAGTTTTTCATGGGTGCAACCCACTAATACATTTTCCTTACAAATGTGGCACCATTTAAGATCACAAATATCCTTACTTTTTGTGCTAAGTTTAATGTTTATTAGACATTTACTATTTATCTATGTGTATGTTTTGTATCATACAGTGCACCATACCACTATAGGCTGCCTGAATAACTCTTCCACCGCAGCATTGTGAAGAGCACTCAGGTTCACACCATAGAAGCTCCTCTGCTGCCTAAAGGGAAACATGTAAAGAGCAGAGATCAAGTTATTTGCAGTCGACTGATTGGCACAACTGGTGGTTAACACTGTACTCTGTAATTTTACCCCTCAGTTTCTAAATGCGCTCAGATTGAAGCTTAATTAGTCTGAGCAAAATATTTAACAATAGTTTATACATAGTGTGGTGTGAAAAAATGTTTGCCCTCTTCCTTTTTTCCTATTTAGATAAAACATAACGAAAGTAAACACAACATGCAGTTTCTGAATGAAGGTGTTTATGATTATGGACAAAAAAAATCTACATCTACAACCTACAAAAGTAATTACCCCCTAAACCTAATGACTGGTTGGGCCACGCTTAGCACCAAAAACAGTAGTCAAGTGTTTGTCATAACTGGCAATGAGTGTTTTAGAGTGCTGCAGAGGAATTTAGGCCCACTCATCTTTGCAGAATTGTAATTCAGCCACATTGCAGGGTATTTTTAAGGTCGTGCCACAGCATCTCAATCAGATTCAGGTCAGGACTTTGAATGGTTTAAGAAAAACAAAATGAAGACTTTGGAGTGGTCTAGTCAGAGGTGGACTTGCTGATGTGTTTGGATCATTATCCTGCTGTAGAACTCAAGGTCACAAACAGATGGTCGGACATTCTCCTTCAGTATGTTTTGGTAGACAGCAGAATTCATGGTTCCATTTACCACAGCCAGTCTTCCAGGTCTCGCAGCAGCAAAACCGCCCCAGACCAGACCCCCAGGGCCATGTAGGTTTTGATTTTTTTCCCCCTATAATAATAAACACATTCATTTTGAAATGTTGTGTTCACTTGTGTTAACTTTGTCTAATATTTAAGTTTGTTGGATCAGAAATGTGTATGAGAAATACACAACCCCGAACCCCCACCCCCCAAAAAACAGGAAATCATGCAGAACTTCACAGGATAATTAATGTTATTGTAAATGTGATTACAAAGATTAAAATTGTCAAATGTGTTTCTTCTACTGCTGAAAAGTGAGGGAAGATAAAGTAGAAACTGATGGAAAACGTTTACAGTTTACATTCATTCCTCACTGCTGACTGAGCCTGACCTGCACATAGTGGTAAAGCAGTGAGGGGAAGAGAGCATAGCAGCACTCACATACACACACATGGTGGTATGCATGCATGCACATGCAAACTCCAAAACAGAGGTGGTATTGTTTGCAGGCTGAACACATCAAAGGCATGGAAGCGATCGTGAAGTCAGGGATCTAATAATCATGTTCTGTGAACTGGCCAAAGCATGCTGGTACATACAGGCAGTGTGAAACATGGTCCATCAGGCCTGAGAGCCGAGTAATTAGGGCTGTATCCACATGAGTCAGGTGCTCAGAGCAGAGAGTCCCTTGTATGATTTTCTTTACCTCTGGTCTAGTATTCATGTCATTTTCCTTATTTTCCACTTTGTCCAATATCACATCAAACAAATGTTATAAAAACAAGAAAGAAAAGAAATATATAAAAAGGAGCATTGTGGCCTTGCTATATGTATGTCTTTGTACTACATTGTTGATGCTCAATAAAAAATTAGAAACCCCCCCAAAAAACCAAGAAAGGCATGCTGTCTCATCATGAAAGTTCTTTCTGTTCCTTTCTTGTTTTGTGTCTTCAAAGTATATTTCTTCTTGTGTTAAGATGAAATGATGGGTCTAGGTGATCAGAAACATTCCTGCCTTAGCTTAAATGTTTGTGGTTTTGGGTTAAAAAACCAAAAAATCAGAAGGTCAAAACTAGGGTCCAGTTGTGTTTCAGAGAATAAGGTTTAAATACTATTTTGAGAAAACATCTCTATTTGGGAATTTGTGCTAATATGCAGATTACAGTTGTTGTTTCAAGATAAACTGCCATGGATACTATACCCTTTACGAAACGCCTTATGTAGATGATTAGCCGTCTTGTGATAGAACATACGTCCTTTATTGCACGAGGGTGGAACCGTTGATAACCTTGCATCTGTGCATTACCAGCCATTTCATTTTGAACAAATCCACTCTTCCTTGTTTGTGAGGTTGACCAGATGGAGCTTTTTGCACCATCTTATTAACCACACTGTGTCTATGTGCAAAAAGAGAGATCATTTCCTTCCTTGCTACTAAAAGCGATTTCACTCACTCAGAGGGTACAGCAACCACGGCAGTTTGTCTTGAAACAACAACTATAATTACTTTTATCTCAAAATAGTAATTCAACTTTTTTTCTTAAATACAATTTTGTCTTTTTTCTAAAAATAGATTTTCTCAAGATTTTGACTTTATTCTCAAATGATCAGTAATATATATTTTTTACATCTTGTCGACCCCACCCCTCTGTGTTAGGTGTGTCGTTCCTATATTACTTTCTATGTGTTAATTAGATTAGTTTTTTGTGCCTTGCATTTGGTTTTACTTCCCCTCCTGTCTTGTTTGTCCGGTTCAGTTCACCAGTCCATTGTTTTCCCAGCTGTGTTGCCTCTCTCGAATCACCTCCTGTGCATATTTAAGCCCTCAGTTTGACTTGGTTTTTTTCCTCGTTTGCACCCTACTATATGTTCCGTGCCTCTTCGGCTTGTGACTTTTTCTTTCTGTCTTTATGGACTTTGACTGATACAAAAAACCAAAAACAAATCCATTTTGTTCTGTATGAGTCAGGACTGGACTGTCAAACACGTGAGATATAAAAAGGAACCAGTGTGTTCGTGTCCCCAGGAATAGAGTTATGTCTGTGCATCCGTGAGTGAGTGACAGACCAGAAATTGGCCCGTGCGTAGTGCTCAAAGTACAGCTGGTCATCACTGAAAGGAGCCACGTGAATGTCTCCATAGGAGGGAAACATCACACCTGGAAATTGAGAGAAGCGGACAATAATAGAAAGGCAGAGAAAATGAATAAGTGAAAGACAAAAACGCTAAGACATTAAACAGAGGAAGATATAGTAGCTCCTGTTCCACTGCAGGCTCAAGGTGCAAATATTCACAAGAACAGTTTCATAAAACTGCTTCAGCCAATGAGTTTCTGTCAGCTTTGACCATAAAATAGAGCCCAAACCTTGTCAGTTAGAAAAACAGCAGAGGAAATCAAGATTTCACTGCATTGCTGTTTATTACTTCCATCAATAAAGTGACAGCAGCAGTTTTAATTTGTTATTCCTCTCATGTAAAAAAAAAAAATGCACTGAGCTGAAGAGCTGAACTAATCAGCCCAGCCCTGCTCAGCACTTTTTGAGGTGCCACTTAGAACAAAGTACCTTCTTACTCAGAACTTGTCCAAAGAGAATTCTTGCAGTTGAAACTCAATTAAAGGTGTTCTTTTTCTCAGTGTTTTTAATCACATCAATAGTGGGTTATTCAAATGATGCCTAATTATATTAAAACATGGTTTAACCTCGATATCTGGATTCCTACCATTGGGTTTGAGCCATCTCCTGGCAAACAAGAAGTTCTCCATGAGCCTTTCGTTAACTAACATATAACCCATGGGCTCAGAGATGATGACATCCACCATGTCAGGAAGATTGACCTGCTCCACCTCCCCCTCAAAGACCCTGATGTGCTCAGAGAGACGGTTATCCTCGACCAGGATCTGAACAGGAGACAGAAAATATCTCCTGCTTTAAACAATTCACTGTAAGACTACATGACTATTAAAGAATATTAACTTCACTCTATAGCACCAGGACACTCTACCACATACTATACTGTACCGTGCAACACTCTGGAAACATATTAGCAGACATTCCTATTTTGTCTTATGTTTGTATCCCAGTCATTATTAATTTTGTTTCATAATAATTAAACATTTTAACCATTGTGAACCCTGCTTTTTAGACAAGTTTGTCTCCAAATAAACTTTCATGTTTATGAGAAATAGTTTTCTCAAGTTTTGTTAACGGGACTTTAGCTAGGGTTTTATTAAACTCTTTTGTCTCTGGAATGGACTTTTGTAGTCTAAAGCCTGCAGTACTAAAGTACTTTAGCCTACAAGCTACATGGCCAATTTGGAATTACCAGTTCACCTAACACGAATGTCTTCTAACTGTGGTAGGACGCCAGAATATTTGGAGGAAATCCATGCAGACACAAAGCAAGAATGCACACACAGAAACTCTCCTACTGTTAAAGTTTGCATTAATTATTTAACCCAAAGAGTTTTTACAAATAGCTGTCCTTTTCTGATTACATTTTTAAAAAACACTTTTGCATGACAGTAGTATTGTTTCAGTTACGAATGTATCATTTCCAGCACTGGTGTAAGTCTGTACTTGTGCATCGGCATTCTGCAGCCCCTATCCTACTAAACTCTTGGCCACATGTTGAAGCAATCCATTAACTCCTGAGAATGCCACGCTCTGCATCTCATGTATGTGCCCTGTGTGCTTGCACGCACGACTCTGGTCTCACTTAAGACTTTATCAAAGCCAAAATGCATATAAACTGTTCTCCAAGCCCTTCATTTCTTTAACTCTTACACAACAAAACTTCAAATTATGCTTGTAGGTTAGTTAGAGAATGCTAAAAAATGGCTTCATTATTGCAAGAAAGGTTTTCAAACAAACAAAGAGTTAAACCTGCACAGTTAAGGAAAACAATATAAACGGTAAAAGAATTAACCACGCTGACCTGTGTATACTTGGCCATAGGGCTGGACTCAACAGCATACACTCTGGCAGCCCCTGCCTGGACTGCAAAAAAAGACAGAATACCAGAACCACAGCCCACATCCAGAACCACCTACAGAGACAAGAAAGCATGCAGAGACCAAGTCAAACTTCCCATAGGATAAAGTCAAAGTGAATACCTCAGACCAAAAGTGAAAAGAAAAAGAACTGAAAGTGTCACAAAGCAAATTGTTGGTTCAAACTGTAGACAGCTTTTCGGCAAGAGCACAAAATTTATATCGAAAACAATAAGAAATCAGGAAATGGGAAAACACGTTTTCACAACAGTGTAATAAGTAAACTGTATAGACCTTGTAGACATAATTAAGGAACGTGCTATAACACTATCCATTCATAGAAGTGCACCTTGTCTCTGAAGTCAGCCTCATTGACTAAAATGGCTTTCTGATAGGTGGCATTCCTCAAGTAGTCCTGAAGCAGGCTTTGCTGCTGGGTCAGACAGCTGTGGAACTGCAAACACAGAAATATTAAACGGTGTTCGAGTGTCAAATTTAAGGTTAGAATTCTTGGTTCGGTTACCTGGTAGCACTGTGCAGGGTTCTTTTCAATCCTTTTGTTAAACATTGTTGGTCCTCTCTCTGCATCCTTATTGCCTCCCTGATGTACTTCAATCCAACCTTTCCCGTTCTCTTCATTTTCCTCAGTCTTCAGTAATCTCTGGAAGTTCTGCATATCTAAGGAGTCAAAGACAAGTTTCTTTCAGCATTCTACAAATAAGAACTTCTCAAGGTAGGAATTATTATAGAATATACTCTACAAACCAGCTGGAGTTTTGAATTGCAGCAGAAGACTGAAGTTGCTGTTGTTGGTGACTAAGAAGGACTGACCTCCAACCTGGCAGCAGTCCATCTCCTCGGAAACAGTAAACTGGAAAACCAATGCTTTGTTGGCTGAAAACACATTCCACACATAAAGATGACATTTAAAAACATTAAGATTTGTATCCACAGTATGGGTTTTCAGTGCCTTGGTACAACCTTAGTGATTACCAGTGTGGACTTGGAGTCACACCGTATCTGGGGGAAAATGACACTCCGCTATGCTCTCTTGTCTCTTTACACTGGACGCCACCGAGATCAGCAGCTGTGAGTCATTTAAAGAACACGTCATAGCAACTGCATTGACACCAGACATGGTGCAGTATTCAGCTTCTTCAGATCATGACATTTCCCCTCTGGGACCGTACAGAAGCAGGGGCGACTTTGTGAATCAGTACCAGAGGGGAGGATGGAAGTCAACTGACTAATGTGTGGCGCAAGGTTTTGCTGGCCATTCACTGTCCAAGGTCTATGGTGGTCTTGCCTTTTCACTTGTTCACCATGAAGGTTGCTGTAAGGGCTTTTAGGTGACTTGGGATTAGGAAGAATGATTCATTAGATGAAAAGCCAGAGTATGATCAACACTGGCTGGGCCACCTAAGTGAGCTTGAAAGACCCCAAAACCCATAAAGACCTCAGAAACATCACTGAGGAAAACTAAATACAAGACAGCAACGTATTTCCATGAAAATTTTACTTAAACAAAAAACATAAACTGCTAATGCTACCCACTCATATGCAAAGTGTTACAGCCAATGTGTGACCCACCTGCACCTGGGACACAAACTTCAACACAAGAGCAGTAAATTTAGGTCAGAACTAACCACCTTCTATTGCCAGATGATAGTCACTTTTTATATAAATACATATATACATACTTTCAATTACAAACTGACTTTCTGTTATTACTGCAGCTAACCACTGGTCTAAGCAAACATAGTGTGTTTGTATATTTGTGTATGTGTTTTGCTTTCCCTTGCGTACTTACCATCCTGCACAGTTACCTGCTGAACTTCCTGTCCTGTGGTGAGATGAAGAGTGAGTTCTTGGTCGTTTCTCTGTCTGCATACATTCACATGCTGGTCTCTGCTCACCTCTCCTTGAACCTGCTCCTCCTTCAGAACCCAACCACAGCAAAGTGTTTAGCTCTGTCTTCTAAATCTTAAGTTTGCCTACAAGTAAACTGCATTATGTATAACTGCATTATTAGTTATAGAGCAGAATTTGCTAACTGAACAGAAAAAACAATATCTATCTTGCACGGACAAAACTATATAAAGTTTTTGCTTTTGTTCACTGGATAAATTCTTAACCACGGCAATTTCAGTGATGGGAAATGCCATGGTGGGAATTTCCACTTTCAAATTGAAGGTTTAGCTGGTCGTTCTGATGCTGCTGACTTGGCCAATGCAATCCCTACAGTGAAGCATGGTGGTGGGGCATCATACTGTGGGAATGTTTGTTTTTGCTGCAAAAACAGGGAAGACTCGTCAGTGAGTGGTCCAGCCAGAACCCAGACTTTAATCAAATTTTCATGTGATGTCAGAGCTACAGGGACACGCCCACCTTGTGGGCAAAAAGTACTGCAGTCCTTTGCCCTCCAGCCATCCTTTGGACAGTTTTGGGTTTAACTTGACCAAAATTCCAGATAGCTGCTGTGCTATACACTAATCAGCATTTATTTATAGCTGCCAGAATGGCATAGATCATGGCACTAACATGTGAACACACCTCTCCTAACCCTGCCTTACAGGCCATATTGCACCAATCCCTGCTTCTCCACAGTAACACAGGCTGTCAGGCTCATTTAACCTGTAGGAATGATTTACCTGACACCAGAAAAAATATTCTGTCAACCTTATTGTTATAAAGTGACATTAATATGACAAATTAACACTACTGGAATTTTTCAGGCCCTATACTGTAAATGTTCAAGTCAACAAAATGTAAGATTTATGTGCATCTGTTAGTTTAACCTTGCTTTAACAATGAACAGTTTCTTCTTCTTCAACCTTTGACGTTGCGCCATTATTTACCCAATGATGTCAAGAATGCATGTAGCTGTTGGTACTTTGAAAGCTTTCATCTTGGCAGCAGAGTAAGGTAAGGGATTCTCTACAACAGCGGTTCCCAACCCCCGAGCCATGGACCGGTACCGGTCCGTGAGTTGTTTGGTACCGGGCCGCGACAGTTGAGGCTCCGGTGTGAAATTTATGGTTTTCAGGGTTTTTATCATTTTTTATCATTATTTTTTTGTCGTTTTTATCGTTATCTCGGTTTCCCTGGGTCTTTTCCGTGTGTTCTTCATTTTTTTTGGTACCGGTACTGGTTTTATTTTGTTGTATTTATCAGCGACACTATAAGAGCCGGTCCATGAAATTATTGTCGGACATAAACCAGTCCGTCGTGCAAGAAAGGTTGGGGACCGCTGCTCTACGAGATACAGGTAGATGTCACTGAACAGGAGCTCTGGAAGAGGGATTTAAATAAAGCTGCCAAGTTCTCAGAATTCGTAGTTTGTCTTCATATCTTGAGTTTTTCTGCATGGATAGATGACCCAAGTAGTCTCAGCTTAAGAAAAAGTCTGCACTTTAGTCCTGCAGTATTGCCAACTTCCACTACTTGTGTTCACATTGGAGTAATGTTTTCCCGCCAGGGTAGTTAGTCAGGCACAAGACTGAACTCTATGGATTGAACATCTTTGGAGAGATCTGAAAACAGCTGTGGACCAGTACTCCCCATCCAACCTGATGGAGCTTGAGAGGTTCTACAAACAAGCTAAGCTTGTAGCATCACATTCAAGACTTGAGACTGTAATTGCAGCCAAATGTAGCAAATGTATGTAACAAAGTACTGAGCAAAGGCTGTGAATATTTATAAACATGTAATACCATTTGTTTGTTTGTTTTATTTTTAATAAATTTGAATTTCAAGTAAGCATTTTCACTTTGTCATTACAGAGTATTGTAATATTTCAGAGCTGTGAATACTTTCTGGATACACTGCAAGTACCAGTCCATTTACAACATCCCCAACACATCTGGCTAAACTGGTTTAACTGCAAAAAGATGACAGAGCCTCTGCTGACTTTTACAGATGACTGTAGACACATAATTCGACGACTCTCCAGACCTCCTTTGTACATACTGATGATGATTTGAACCAAAACTTTCACTGATTTTCATTTCAGTTCTTGTGTAATTGTTCTTCTTAACAGTTAGATAATAAATAAAAAGGCATGTTTTTTATGCCTCATTATACAGAGCTGATCCTACATTCTCCACAGCAGCAGCCTGTTTGCTTTCACTTCCACAGCAATAGCAGATTGTATTCATGCAGAATTACAGCTATAGTAGCCAATGCCAGTGCATGCAAAACACTTAGAACAGTTTTGGAGGTGAAAGAGTGCACCTCTGTCACCTCCAATATCACCTCTTTATGTGTATCCACGCATGCTTCAGCTCTCACCTTTTCCTGCAGAGTGAAGACCCTGACAGAGAAAGCCAGTGAATGATCACTTCTCGCCTCCATTTTTCAGTGTAAAAGGAAGCTGCTCTTTGGAAAGAAAAACAGAAAAAAGGAGGAGGAGGCACAGAAGGAATGGAAGAAAGAGGGAGGAGGGATGAATACAGGGAGTCCAGCAGGGAACATAAATTACGTAGAAATCCAGAACTAACTAACTAACATAACATCTGAGCAGTAGCCTGGCTGACTCAATTGTACGTTGTGGTATAACTCCCAAAGAAAAAACGAAAGTTAGTCTTGGAATACTGCATTCAGTACTTGGCTGTACACAAGGAGTGTGGCTGTTAAAGGAGCATGGACTAGGAATCGTGTATTGTAAGGTAGAGGTGTTAAATCAGCGTTTCAGTCTCAGTACAGCTACACCCTGCAGATGAGCTGGAGCACAAACAGTGTTTCAAAGAGAAGAATTGTTTTCTCACATTGGTGTTAAAGTTAGGTCAGTGGAACTTTACATTATCGACAGGTTCAGAAGTGGATTATTTGCTGCTTGTTCTTATATTTGGATTGATGCTTGATACGTCTAAGATTTGGACAAGACACGCACTGAAAGTGTATTTCTGCTCTGCTCTTTAAAATTATGTTGACATTAATCATTACTATTGCATTTTTATAAAACAAACAAATATGATTTATGGTGACACAACAATAGTGAAAATAGTCTTCTTGCATTTTTAAATTAATCAAATAAACTGTTAAAACTCTTTATTAGTATGATTAAAATTATTATGTCGATTTCTTTGTGACATTTTCATTGACTAATCACAGCGTAAGTAAATCCTGGTCTTCTCACTCAGAGTACAAATGTTGGTGTAAAACTACTCTCTGTGAGCAGACTTTTTTTTTTACAGTGCTTGCAAAGAATAAACTATTTAATTAATTAGCCCAGTGTCATTTGGGGACGATATAAACCATTAAAATCTTGACACTTGCACAATATCAACAATATCCAAAGACCTTTTCTGAAACACCAAAGGTTTTATACACGAGTTACTCAGACATGTTCAATTCAATTCAGTTCAATTCAATTTTATTTATATAGCGCCAAATCACAACAAAAGTCGCCTCAAGGCGCTTTATATTGTACAGTAGATAGCACAATAATAAATACAGAGAAAAGCCCAACAATCATATGACCCCTATGAGCAAGCACTTTGGCGACAGTGGGAAGGAAAAACTCCCTTTAACAGGAAGAAACCTCCGGCAGAACCAGGCTCAGGGAGGCGGGGCCATCTGCTGCGACCGGTTGGGGTGAGAGAAGGAAAACAGGATAAAGACATGCTGTGGAAGAGAGACAGAGATTAATAACAGATATGATTCGATGCAGAGAGGTCTATCAACACATAGTGAGTGAGAAAGGTGAGTGGAAGGGAAAAACTCAATGCATCATGGGAATCCCCGGCAGCCTACGTCTATTGCAGCATAACTAAGGGAGGATTCAGGGTCACCTGGTCCAGCCCTAACTATATGCTTTAGCAAAAAGGAAAGTTTTAAGCCTAATCTTGAAAGTAGAGATAGTGTCTGTCTCCTGAATCCAAACTGGAAGCTGGTTCCACAGAAGAGGGGCCTGAAAACTGAAGGCTCTGCCTCCCATTCTACTTTTAAATACTCTAGGAACAACAAGTAAGCCTGCAGAGCGAGAGCGAAGTGCTCTAATAGGGTGATATGGTACATGTGATTTCACATATTTGACAGATATTTTCCAGAAGCGTTTTGAATTCATCTATACAGCCTCTCTGGATTTCTGGTTCGTGAAAAGACTACACCCAAACCCAAAACGACACCCAAAAGACTACACTCAAACTAGGCCACACATTGTGTTGCCATCAGGTGTTCGAGTTTAATCTGAATATAACTGATGCCTGCTTATCAGACCGCTTCCCTGTCATTTTTATGCACTGCTCCATGTTTCCTGCACCTAACACTATATTGGACACATTACGCTGATCAGGTTGTATTAATTCCTCTACTGCTAAGAATTTTGGTGAGGCCTTTGAAAGCATCTGCCTCCAGCTCCCTCGCCTTATCAACTTATTCAGCACCACTTGCGCCACAGTTATTGACACCATTGCTCCGTATAAACTGAGTAAACCCAGGCCTAAAAAGTCACCCTGGATCAGTGACACTACTGGAGCTCTCAAGACAGTGAGGGAGGAACAAGTTTCAAGTTTTGTTTTCAATTTTGGAAAATAACCCAGAAGAAATCTGTAAATCTGCTGTTGTAAATATTTCTTTGAAAAAAATCACAAAAAACTCCAATAATCCCATTATGAGGATTTTGTTCTCCACCACCAACTCTGTTATCTCTACCTCCTCCAGTGCCTTTTTAGGATGCCTCTGCTGACAAATGTGAAGAGTTTTACTAGTAAAGTTCAGAATATTAGGAGTAGTATTACTACCTCCCCTCACATTTTAACTGATTCTTTCTTCTGATCTGTTTTCAAACCACATTATCCTATTCTTCTTTCATTAAATCCACAACCTATCCACTAGACACTGGTCCAAGCATTCTCTCAATCATCAACAATTCTGTCTTTCAGTACTGGTTCAGCTCTCTTCAAGCAGGCAGTTGGACCTCTGATGAAGAACAATAACCTAGAACCCACCTTACCAAAAAAACTACTGACCAATCTACAAACTTCCAATCCTCTCAGAAGTCTCAAAAGTTGAGTTTCGGATAGTGATGGCCAAATGAAGCTTTCTGAAGCACTGAAGCTTGTATTGAAAAAGGTTTATTGCTCAAAGCTTTTCAACACAGTCCTCTTTGGTGACATCTGGTGGCCAAAAATATGAAGAGCAGCTTGAATCTACAAATTAAAAGGAACTGCTTCATTATGATTGCCCTCTCTACCAAGTTGACAGCTTCAGTTTAACATCATATGACATACCTGTGTGATATCAGGCTATCACACAGATATCACACATGTGCTGCTTTGAGTATAAATTTTTGGGGGAGAAAATAAAATGTTTTGTCTGTTTGGTTAATAAATCATTTTTGATGTGCCGTGCTGTGTTCTCCCTTTTCTTGCGACTTCTTCTTTTGACACGTGAAGCTTCAACTTCAAACAGACCATCATGAGTATCAAGTCAACCCGTAGCATAGAATAGAAACCACAATATTCTTGTACAACGCCTGCACTTCAGTGCTGGTGTCAGCGGCACAGCACTACACTGGCTCACCATTTTGAATTCTGGATTTAACAGGAAGCCAATGAAGGGAAGCCAATACAGGAGAAATCTGCTCTCTCTTTCTAGTCCCTGTCAGGACTCTTGCTGCAGCATTTTGGATCAGCTGAAGGCTTTTCAGCGAGTTTTTAGGACATTCTGATAATAATGAATGTCCTTTTTCCTTCCCACTGTCGCCAAAGTGCTTGCTCATAGGAGGTCATATGATTGTTGGGTTTTTCTCTGTATGTGTTACTGTACGATCTACTGTACAATATAAAGCGCCTTGAGGCGACTGTTGTTGTGATTTGGTGATGTATAAATAAAACTGAATTGAATTGAAAAGAATCAAATAGATGCCACTCAGATGAAACATTTTTTTTGACAAATGCAAATGGAATCATTCTTATATCGCGCTGTTCTACTCTACCTGAGCATTCACAGTGTTTTATACAACATTCCTCATTCACCCGTTCACACAAGCACTTTTAAAAAAATGCTTTTTCTATCTAACATTCACACACATTCATACTCTGATGTATGAATTGGGGTTAGTATCTTGCTCAAGGATATCTGAGATGCAGAATGGAGCATCCACAGATCGAAGCACTGACCTGCGTTTGGTTAACTGTTTGTCTGTTTTGTTTTAAATGCCTTTGTATTTTTGTGTGAAGAACTTTGTGATTATTTGTCTTGAAAGGTACTATATAAATAAAAGTTTACTTATGTTACTGATCTACCACCTGAGCTACAGTGACCCACAACAAACTGCTGAAGAGACCATTAATGTCATAACTGTAACACAGTGACCCATCAGCATTGAAGAATCCCAAAAAGTCGATTCTGTTCATGTGGAAGTTTTCAGTGGCAGAAACGTTTCGTCACTCATCCAAGTGACTTCTTCAGTCTGAAGAAGTAAATAAGGGGAGACAGCTGGATCAAAGAAAGGGCTTTTTAAGGAATGGTTTAATAACGTCCACCTTGAAAGCATGCGGTGTCTAATCTGTTAGTAAAGAAAGCATTAATTAAAGCTAAAATGTCTTTGAGAAGTCTTGAACGAATGGAGTCTAGAAGGCTCATTGATGGTTTAGAGGAAGAGATTACTGAAGTTAACACAACAGAGTGAGGATACTAATTTTTCTGATTCTAGTGGAAGGCTTTCGAACGGTGTTTATTTACACTGTCAAAACGTCCTGCCCACTGTGACCAAAATATTAAAATTTCACATACAGGAAAAACACAAACCTCATTCAAATGAGTTCGACCAGAACTCCTTTAAACAGTTCAGAAATATACTCAAACTTATATGTGTAGTACAGACATATACACTTATTGCAGGACAACGACACAGATAGAATTAGATGGTGACATATGTATTCACGGTAACTTATTATTTATTTCAAAAATAATAAAATTCTAGTAAAAAAGAAAAAAAGTAGCCAAACTACCACAGTGTCCAATTGTGAGTGTCTAAATGAAAGGGAAACAAAATAACAGGACTAATGGCGCAGTTACAGCCTGTTAAGATGCTCGACTGGCAAAGACAGACACGTTTTCAGGTGCATGTTCATTTTTAGATTCTCTTCAGCATCACAAAGTGTCACATGGCCCTAAAGTTACATTTACAGGTTGAAACAAACAAGTATGTTGTGATTCCTATTATACAGAGTTAAACTGGGATATATAGCATCAGTCCAGTTCTGAAATGTTCATGTAGAGGTGGCAGTCCTGTGTTATGAATTAGCTACACAGATTTGAGACACAGCGTTTGAACATCTGCAGCTCAGGACTATATAGCAGAAAAAGCTAAGCTAGTCTTATAAAAACTTCAGAAATGTAGACATATTAAAAAAATAGCCAGTGCTGCCCCTTAGCCTCCTAGTAGATACACTTATGGTATCAATGTGAAACAAGCCATCTCGCTTCGTTCAGTCAGTGAATACTTCTGTCCCCCCAACGTCTGCCAGCCCATACCGGCAGGGTGACAATGATGCCACGTTCACGGCTGCAACATTTTTGAAATCAAACAACAATTAGTTGGAAATTGCTGTAACCCTACTGATGCAACAGCAACACAGCACTTAGTACATCTTTGAAAACACACAGTCAAACATGCACACAACAGAGCCCTGTACTACGAAGCAAGTCCAGTATATCCCATCCTTTATTCTCTTACTGGAATATCTGAAATCAGGATAAAACTTCCCATCACTGGTCAACCCAGGATTTCTCTGCACTATCACATGAAAGGGATGGTGTTGCCCAGTCAAACATGGTCCGTAAACAGCCAGCAGAGCAGCTGATTTTACAGTGCTACCCCTCAGCCTCCTATGGTATCAATTTCAAAAACCTATGTCACCTCATTCTGGAGTTATCGCTTCACAAACTTGGGCCTGTCCACTCGGCAGGGTGACCACAGTCTCCATCAGTCTATTACGGCTGAGAGTTAAAAAGGAAGATAAAAATATAAGAAGTTAAACACATACAGTAACAGAGCTGCTGTACACTACTTTAGTATTAAAATTATATGAATAAAGTTTAGCCTATTTGAAACCAGGAAGAAAAGCTGCCAAAACTGCTGACAAACTTCTTAATATCACAACTCTATCATTAAGACATCTGAGAATCTGATGGATTATAATGTAATGCAATGTGTGCTTGAAAGAGTTTTTATTGTATCACTGCAGCCTGACAGTGAATAAATACAAGAGCAGAATTCATTTGATACAAACTGAGTGAGTACAACAAGGAGCTCCATTTTGGGATCATACACTAACCTTACAGAACAATGAAACTGTTTTGAAATCGATTGCAGCGAACATGTACAAAAATCCTCATGTGCACCTAACACACATCAGGGAAAAACAGACTTCATACACTAAAAAATAATTTAGACCCTTCCAGTATCCACACACAGAGGTCTGAGGGACCACACAAAATAGGTGGTGATCTGCAATCTCTATCATAACCTCCTTTTATAAGAGGTTAGTTACCATGAGTACATGGCCAGGTAGGCAGTGGATATATACCACGTCTTACTGCACCATCAAAGTAAAGAAAATCCAGGGTTAACCCCGAGATGGCCTGGATAAGACAGTTTTTATCTTGACCATCCTGCTTCATACACTGCAAAAACTCAAAATCTTACCAAGAGTATTTGTCTTATTTCTAGTCAAAATCATCTCATTACACTTAAAATAAGACAGAATCAGCTAAAGGGCAACATTTCAGCAAGCTAAAGGAACTTGTTTCAAGACAGTCAAAGGAGTTTGCAAAGAAAAGCGTCTGGACTTCTTTGAGTTGCTTGAAGACGTTTCACCTCTCATCCGAGAAGCTTCTTCAGTTCTAAGGTCAAATGGCCGAGAGTCCCAGATTTAAACCCAGTGGGAGTATCCCCCCAAGGAGGGACAAAGGACCCCCTGGTGATCCTCTAATCACATGAGCCAAGGTTTGACTACGATGACCTGGATGACTGAGAACCTTCACAGACATATTGTTTCAAGACAGTAAATCTTAAAAGTAGACAATTTTCACTTGTTCCATTGGCAGATTTTTTTTTACTTAATACAAGATATTTTAGCTTGAAATAAGTGAAAAAAATCTGCCAATGGAACAAGTGAAAATTGTCTAGTTTTAAGATTTACTGTCTTGAAACAAGTTCCTTTAGCTTGCTGAAATGTTGCCCTTTAGCTGATTCTGTCTTATTTTAAGTGTAATGAGATGATTTTGACTAGAAATAAGACAAATACTCTTGGTAAGATTTTGAGTTTTTGCAGTGTAGTAAAAGCCTTAGGACATGAGCTGGATGTGCCACAAGTACAAAACAGGCCTCAAAATAACCGGCAGCTTGTTTGGGCCCTGAGTCACTGGTTGAACAGCAGCACTCCCACACATTGGCAGAAAGACATTTTTCAGAATACTATTTAACCCCCACATGGCAAAAAGAGTCATGTTTTTTTTAAATGACAGCACGACATGGTCAGTGACAGTAACAGGTAAGTGTGGCATTCTTAAGTAACAGATAAACATTTGTTGGATTTTAAGTCAAAGAGTAAACGGGCGTCCACGCAGGATGTGATCACTGTGTTGTTGAGAGTCAGCGGCCTGCAGACATTCAGGTTCTTGAGGGTTAACTCCAAACTGGCCCGCTTCACGTCATCAGCAGCCATTTTGATAGTTGTTGCCTGAAGGTCTCTGTCACTACAAATCACTTCCTATGTGGGTGCCTTTAATAACAGCTGTTTGCTATAAGACAACCAAAACACACACAGAATATAGAAAACTTCAAACACTATTTTGAAGAGAATTCCAGGAACTGGGTGCAAAACTGTCGCAGCAAAGACTGTAAGACAGCAGGAGGCCAGCTTTGTTTAGGCCAAGCAGATACATCAGACAACAGTGCAGAGCAATGGACACTGTCATGACTTCATGCTAGTGAGCACACAAGCCACTAAAATGTGAAAAAGCTGAAGCAGGTTGCTTCACACCTTAATAACAGACAAATGGAGCACCAGAGCAGATAGCAACAGTCGTACAGTAAGTCCATTTAAACCATTTCCCTCTTCGGTCTGTCGAACACGACACAAATGCAGCATGCAATTCTAATCATTTGCTTCAGCTGGATATCGCAGCACCCACAGACGCCTTCTCACAGTCCCACAGCTTTATCCAAATCTCTGCGAGCATGTTCAGCTCCTGATCGTTGGAGACGCTGACACAGTACAGATTCCCCTGTAAGCACCGCTCACTGCTCAACTCTAGGTGTGTAGTCAGGCCGTCGAGTCTGAATGATCTTTGGTCGTGGTGGGCGGGGCTTGTCATCCTGGTCGCTGTCATCGGGCGCTGAGCTGTCACCGCGATCGTCGTCGCACACATGGACGACCACGCTGGGAGTGGTTGGTGTTGCCGTGTGAAGCTCGTACTTCCCCCCTAAGAATAACACAAAAACGGTCAAATTGGAGGACATGTACCGAGTCACTGTGCAGTGATGATGTTTCCCTCTTCGGCTAAAGGGATGATGCAAAATGGAGAACAAAGCTGATATCAAGATCCTGACGACCTGATGAGCTCAGTCTTAGATGTCAATGAGGACATCTTGGAGCCTGTCTGACATCAGCTGGCAATTTCAAATGTATCAAAGAAACTATTTTAATCATTCAATTTTAGGAAATATTGCTTTGATATATCTGGAGGCAGAATCTAGATGCTTTAGCCACATCAGCCGACACAGCATTAACACACCAACTCCTAACCCATACTACCTTTACTTCTTGTAACTTTGACATTGGTGGTGTGAACAGCATTAGCATGTGGAGCTGCAACAGGACCAGTCTGAATAGTTTGAACAGTCAAATATTCCATATGTTATACGTTTGTAATTTGTAATGAAGACTCAAGTGACATTTAAAGTAATAGGGAACAGCTTTACTAAGTGACAAACGTGTTTCGGGGTGTGGCCTTCCCGAATCCGGTCTTTAAGTCTGACGTCATTAGCCATTCCCGGGTCCAAACTCTGCTTCAGGTCTCAAAGTCAGACGATCACTGCAGCATCTCTGAGAGTTACAAACTGTCTAAATTCTTTCTTTTTTAATAAAATGATCAGCGTTGCTGCTTTACCAGGTGTAACAATTAAGTTTAACATCCATGAAAACAGGATTTATTAAATTTAACAGAGTTAGAAGTTAGCAGGAAGTTAGCTCGCTAGCTTCCACCTAAACATGATATAGCATGTTCTGACTGAGAGATTCCTGAAACATTCAAACGTACAGCTCTGCTATCACTTCCAACATAAATGAAGACAGAAACTAAACAGCAGTGATGTTTGTAGGGTTACTGAAGTTGGGCTAGCTGCTATATAATGATGTGCTACGTGATCCTAGCGACACAGCTATGTTAGCATAGCATAAACACAGTGAAGCTGGAGGGTGAACGCTAACTTTTTTCCACTCAATAAAAGCTAACGTGAGGGTTCCCGATGGTTAGGGACAAATGGAATCGCATGGCAGGATGCTGTAAACGGACCAAACTTCAGTCAGGAGAACAGCTGAGATAATCCATCCACAATACCAGGTTAGTCATTAATATACTGCTGCATGGGCTGGGCTGTAGTTACATTGTAAGGGTTTAAACACTGAGCTTTAAAATGAACAGTGGTGATAAAAACCGAGAGAGGCCGACAGTGATCACTGACTGTTTTTAGGGGCTTGTAGATTACATAGAGCAAGATACAAAGCACTAAAACAAGTTAAAAACACAACAGCCTTAGTGAACACAGAGTAGTTTGGGCTAGGATTTATCACGTCATCACTTAAAGAACGGATTACTTTAAGTGTTGCTGGAGTCTTCAGGTCATCAGATCTTTGTCTTGTCCGTGCACCTTGGAAGAAGGTGAAGTTGTGCCAGAAACATTTGTTGATATAGGTTTCTAATCCTCACTGCTTTTAAATGTGCTGTGTGTCTATGCCTAGCAGACGTGCATGATGTGTGGGTTTCCCATCACTTCCCTGAGCTCAGTGTCACCCATTTCTCTCGAGGAGCCAATTCACCTGTATTATTGACCAATTATCATTAAACTGACCTTGAAGACCTCAGTGAACGTTACCCAAATGTCAATGGTTTGTATCATAATTCATTAAAAACTATCAGGGACTCAGCTTCCTGAGTATCTGAAATCTAGTATGCACTGTTGCTCTATTTACGTCATGTCATCTCGATCCCGATCTGGGACATCTTTTCTCTTAGGAGATTGTTTTGTAGTACATGGTCCCTGTTAAATAAAGTGGAAATGAAAATGAAACACTGCAATGAACACCTACCATAGCGCAGCTCCTTAAGTGCAATAGATGGTTCTTTTGTCCTTTTTAAATCTCATTTTATAGTTTTTCTCTTATTATTTTTGTTCTTTTCAGTGCAGCAGGGACGGCACTTAATTTTGTTGTATTTGTTTCAGTGACAGTAACGATGCTCTGATGGCAGTGTTGAGTTTTCCCTCTAAACACGACACCTGTCTGCAGTTCTGCTGGCAGTCAGTGCTACCTGGCTCCTGACTTTGAGTTGTAGGTGTTGATGTCAATATCAGTGTGGAGACAATCTCACACACTTTGCACCTGTAATCAGTTATGATGAATTTATCGACATAAAAAGGTAAGATTAAAAGAAGTGGAACACCGTTTTAAATCATGTGCCACTCAGCTTCATTCCAAGCCTGTAAAGAGCCTTCAGTTTGTATTTGAGGCTGCAGGAAGTGTCGATTGTGTTTTACAAACCTGTCACACATTCACACACAGATGGAAAACACAAATCATAATGTGTTGTATACCTGGCCCCAGTTTAGAGATGGCACAAAGCAGGTCATAATTGATGACCGGTGTGGCGTCCTGAGACTGTTCCCAGCCGACTGGAGGGGAAGCAGGAGGTGAGATCAGGAACTGCTTCTCTGGCTTGGGAGGCTCCAGACGAGGACTCCCTATGTGAACAGACTACACAGTGCAAAGGCAGGGAAGCACTTTAAATAACCAGCAATATATCACAGGTTATACTGAAACTGTCTCATCATATAGAAAGAAACCAAAAGTTAGTCATTGCCAAAGAAACGGATTGATGATTATGTTTATGTCACCTACCTACCCAGCTAACTAATGGACTGACATTTATATAGTGCTTCTATAGTCTTACCACTGAAACCACATAGTCACATTAAACCGTAGATTCATTCAGTGATTTATTGGATATTTTTTTCTGTGTATTTCACCAACTTTAACTACAGTGAGAAAATTATTTATTCAATCCCTTTCTGACTTTGTAAGTTCGCTTCATTCTAGTAGAAGAAGACGGAAAAAACATTGCAAAAGTTCTACAATGATTTGCATGTAACTGAGCATGCAACTGGCATCAGCTCGTCCCACTGCTCCAGTGTGAGTACCACCCAAAGAACACCGTCCCCACAGCACACATGGAGGTGGAAATCCTATGCTTCCGGGATCCGCCCTACTGTGAAGTGGAACGTCTAATCACTGCCCACTGCGTCATTCACCACAGGCGCATTGTGTACCAGTCACAGCAGATGGCCCCGCCCCTCCCTGAGCCTGGTTCTGTCGGAGGTTTCTTCCTTTTAAAAGGGAGTTTTTCCTTCCCACTGTCGCCAACGTGCTTGCTCATAGGGGGTCATCTGATTGTTGGGTTTTTCTCTGTATGTGTTACTGTAGGGTCTACCTTACAATATGAAGCACCTTGAGGGGACTGTTGTTGTGATTTGGTGCTGTGTAAATAAAATTGAATTGAAATGTTTATTATTTTGTAGCATCAGAAAGGATGAATTAATCAGCTAGCTAACATAAAGCAAGCTAACAACATTGTTTAGGTAGACAGAATGTAACACCCTTATAAACTACACTAGGTTATTCTATTCTTATAAACATATACACAGCAGCAGCTCCATTCATATTAAACTGAAGCTAACATGTCAAATGTAGTCTGGAGGATGCTGATTGATGTAACAACACGTGAAAGTACGAAAAAACAATTATGAACATCTCTATAAGAGAAAAAAGTACAAGTTGTTTTTTTAGTTATTTCATTTTTCATTTATTATTCCAAACTCTGGGACAACCATAGATGACAGTCAGAAAGTGTATCAAGAGCTCTGCCTGGTTTAGCCCGTTGAAGGTCTGAAAAAGTTACATTCATGTGTCTGATAGATCTCAGCCTACAGATATTACCTGAGCGAAGTAAAGTCTCATTTCTTTGCCGTTGAAGTCCGTCTTATGTAGTCGGAGTCTCGCCTCCGCTGCAGCCAGAGCATCTCTGAAACTGATCCTGATCCGGCGAAACGACTTGAAGTACTGGAACTGCACTTCTGAGTCGAATGAACGGAACAAAGCCTCAAAGCCAGCCTGGAAACAAAGAGGAAGCAGACAGTAGGAAGAGACTGAAGTAATGACTGAAATCTCTGAATCGTCTTACAGACTTCAACTCCGTTCAGCCCATTTAGCACTTTCTTCACTTTTTAGCTAAAAATATTGAGCAAGAGCCAGTTAGAAATAGTTATTTGAAGATGCTATGAATAAAGCCACAGACATCTGATCATGCAGACACACTAAAACGATCGATATTACCTAAACGCCTAGAGATTAGCACACATTAGTGCAGATGCAGGATTCATCTTTTTCTTAACACTGTTTTATTATCCAGTTGTACCAACAGCTTAAGGAAATCCGTTTTAAAAAGCACTGCCATGCTGCAAAATCCTCATTAATGTGTTTTACAGTCAGTCTTGGCTGTCCATTACACCATCTAACAGTCGAGTTGCTACATTACTACTGAAAAACAGTTTTTAGAGGGTAGTTGAGCTGGATGCTTGGGTGTATTCAGCTGTAAAATCAAGTTTAAGCAGACCTCTCAATAGTTACATTACATGACGAACTGCACATAAAACCTATATACAGTCAACACAAAATGCAGTTGCCAGCTGCCAGTAGATCCTGGAAGCCAGTAAAGATGTCTCAGAATGCATACAGGGTCAGCTGCCTCGGTAGTCAAATTCCAGGAAATCCTTTAGTGACACCGTACTGTTACCTGCACCTCAGAGTGGTGGAATAACTCCCGGTTGGTCACCGAGGCCACCAGGCAGAACCGGTTACATTTAGTGGTCTTAATGTGCATGACAGGCGACCCGCCGATCTGCAACCTTTTCCACCTGATAACTGAGTTCAGGGTGCGATGCAATGCTGTAACAGTCAATGAAGTTGAGGAAGAGGAGGGACGAGGTTGGAGGACTGTTGCTTTCCCCAGGGTGACGGACAAGCAGAGACAACGGGATGGTTCCAAACAGGACCGTAGTCGGGTTCTTCCCCAGCACTGGCTTCACATGCGTTTTTGTTGGAAAACACAGCAGCAGTTTTTCTCCTTCGGTGCCCACAGTACATCAAGTCCACAATGTTAGAGACAGCACATTCCAAGATTATGAAATAAGAATCTAAAGTTAGAAATTGAAAACAATCTGCGTTTTCTTCTGGTGCTGCTGCAGCTTGTTCCTGTCTCGCTCAGCAGCAGACTGAAAACTCACGGAATTTTCCAGAGATTTGGGTGTGGAGAGCTGAAAATGTCACTCACACTTTAATCTCTCTCTCTCTCTCTCACCCAGCTCCACAGCCTATGACGCATTGCCCACAGTCCCCTCCTCTCTTCTTCCTGGTCTCATTCACTGCAGGCCAATCATCGGTGGAAGGAGGAGGGAAATCTATTTTCTTCTCTCTTCCTATTCCTCCACTGACAGATACAAGCCAACGCTGACTAATCCTACAGAATGAAGGGCAATGACTGTGTCTGTGCGAGAGAGTGGGAGAGACACAGTGGAACACTGACATCACTCTGCCTCCTGATACTGTTTATTAGTGGAAACTATGACAGTGAGCCTCACTTTGGATTCCACACGTAGAACAAAAACATACATTCATATCTTTTCTCTTTGTATATATGACTGAAGGACAGAGAAATGACAGATGTAGTTGGGAGACTGACACCCAAAGTAAAAAATAAAAGGGGTGAGGGAAGGGTAGAAGGACAGGACTAGTGAGAAGCATGAAGGGATCCAGAGGCAGCAGGAAAGTCTGCAGATAATAACATGTTTCTGTGAGGTATTAATAGCAGAGAGCTTAAAGCTTCACACAATGACAGACAACACTGTTTCTGACTGCTCATACAGTCAATATCATCATCATCATCTTTATTGATAAAACACTTTAAAACAACCAAAGTGCCGTACACTGGAACTAAATAATACAGTTACATAAGATATAAATAAAAGCCAAATAAAAGAAAAAGTAGAATCATTAATTAGTTAGATATTAACTACTTTAATTACAAGAAAAACGTCTCTCTGAGGCCAAAAGCCAAAGAATAAAAATGACAGTTGACATATACAACATACATGATTTCTTCTTTTCATTTCATTGTGGGGAAAAAAAAGCCACAATATTTACAAAGATCACCAAGAAGCACTTAGAGTGCAGATGTCTGCTAAATCAATTTGACTGACCTTGAAGGAGAGGTCAGAGGTCAGTGTTTTGAACAATGACCTTGGAGACTTTGGTAGATCTGAGCCAAATTTGAACGGATTGTTAAGACTCTAAAAATCATGTTTACGAACACCACACCATGAAGCTACCAGCAGATTACTCCAACCTGGAAGTTCCTCTCAGGCACTGTAGCAACCAAGCTGAGTACGCACACGTTTCCTTTACACTGTACAAAGCTAATAACACACTGATAATATTCATGGGGAACTCAGTGGGATTGTAAAAAACAACTCTGGATGCCAATTCAATTCAATTTTATTTATATAGCGCCAAATCACAATAACAGTCGCCTCAAGGCGCTTTATTGTGCAGTAGATCGCACAATAATAAATACAACTGGCCAACAGAATGTTCTTGCTGCTGTTCTACATAGACCTCAATCCCCTGATCATCACCGACATCTGTCACACATCTGTCACACATCTGTCACACTTGGGGTGGCAGTAGCTAGGTAGAACAGGTCATCTACTGATCAGACGGTTGGTGGTTCAATCTCTGGCTCTTCCAGTCTGCATGCCAAATATCCTTGAGCAAGACACTAACCCAAAGTTGTTCTCCGGTGCATCAGAGTATGAAAGTGTGTGAAGCTTAATTAAGTTACTTGGGTAAGTCTAAATTGCCCATAGGTGTGAACCTGAGTGTGAATGGTTGTCTGTTAGCCCTGCGACAGACTGGAGACCTGTCCAGGGTGCACCCTGCCTCTTGCCCTATGGTAGCTGGGATAGGCTCTAGCTGCCCTGCAACCCTGACAATGAGAATGGGTGGATGGATGGCATGTTGTATAAAGGACTTTGAGAGTAGAATCAGTCCATTTACCATTTAACAGTGGACATGGCTACAGATTTTGCAGTGGAGCAACCATCAGCCAACTACTGTACATGGGTGACAAGCTATAAGCCAGGACACTGACTCACTGATCCACATCACCAGGATGTACAGTGAAGGCATCAGGATGTTATTCAGACTGGATAAGTAAAGTCGAATGGCTGCAAAGACAGGCAAGCTCATCCGGACTGAAGGGTGGAGGCACAATAGCAGATATAGTACAAAAGCTACACATACCTGGAAATCCCACAGGCCAGTGGGAACCTGATGAATATGCAAAAAGGTCAGCCACAGTCAGGTAAAGCCAGAAGGACAGACAGGTGCTGACAAGCCAGTTGAATGGTAAGAATAAGCTCCAAGCTATTGCTTGGATGCATATGTCCTGTAACAATAAGCAGGCACAGAAAGAAATAGGGAAAACCCTCCACCCAAAGTCCATGACCACGACACTATCTCCCAATAAAAGAGGGAGGACAAGGATTATTAAGTGTCAGAGCCACAATCCAGGACCTCAGCCCCAAACTATGCAAAGCTGCCCCGGAGACTATCCAGCACAATGCAGCAGGATGTAGGATGCAAGCTGTGACAGTGCTCACTGAAAGGCACGACCAAGTAGCTTGATTGATGTACAGGATCATCTGTGTGGCACATGGACAACACAGTCCCAAGTCCTGATGGCAGCCATCAACAAATGCTGTTGAGAACAATGAGGCTAAGGTCCTGTGGGACTCCAGACAAGCAGCTGTTGGACAACCAACCAGACACAGCGGTAGCAGAGAACCATAGCTGTTATAGATCCTGGTCCAGCTTAGAATATCAGGAAGAACGAGCATGGGAAAATCGAGAGGTACCAGGGCTGAGGGAACAACTGAAGCAGATGTAGAAAGGTCTCTGAGGAGCTCTGATAATGGCTGTGCGTCAGTGCTCCCCATCCAACCTGTAGGAGCTTCAGAGGTGCTCGAAAGCAGAATGGGAGACACTGTCCAAAAATAGGTGTGCCAAGCTTTCAGCATCATACTCAGAAAGACCAAAAGCTTCAGCAACGTATTGTGCAAAGGCTGTGAATTCTTATATACAGGTTACATTTCTGTTTTTTTACTTTCAATAATAAAACATGTCACTTTGTCACTGTAGAATTTTGAGGTGAAAAATGTCATTCATTTGGGACTAATGCTATGACACGACTAAATATGGAAGAAATGAGTTCCCAGTTGCACTGTACATGGTAAGGCATGAATATACAAAGAATAAGAAAAAAATCTAGTGACTGTCTTTGTGTGAAATAAATTAGCTAAAATACTGGAGAAGAAAAAAAGTATCCTAAGAGGAAGCAGATTGCTACACATGCCAAATAAGCAAAGACACAACCGGTGAGAGAAAGTCCACACAAGAGGTTCACTTACAGGAAAATCCATAAAACAAAATGACCAAAACAGAAACGCCAAGACGGAAACAGCATGCACCATTTATGGCCAGCTGAGCATGGGTGTAAATGCACAGTGACTCATGTCACCATCCTGTGTGTGTGTGTGTGTGTGTGTGTGTGTGTGTGTGTGTGTGTGTGTGTGTGTGTGTGTGTGTGTGTGTGTCAGTGTCAGACAGAAAATGTGCAAACAGTGCTGTAATATTAGTGAGCCACCTGACAGCCTGCTGATGCTCCCATGTCCATCGAGTGTTGTGTATTGATGTTGAGCAACACAGAAACTACAGACATGCACTAATCACCTCCAGGTCTCAGCCTCACCCTGCTGCAGCCACTGTGTGTGCAAGCCCAGCCCTGCATTTTTTCCATCCCACTGTTTTTGTTTCATCTGCACATTTTTTTCCATTGCCTCACCAGGCAGACACAAAACAAGCACACATATTTTTATTGCACCATGCTCTCCTTTCGAGCGCAGAAATACAACTTGCACAGCTCAGCAGACATTAGTATTTAAATTGATACTGAGCTACAGTGATCATGTAGAGACAGGCCTCTACTGCCCTCCTGAGGCCAGTAGGTGCATAGCAAAACTATAATAGAAGATTTGGAAAATCATCATTTTGCTGATAATACTGACAAGCCTTCAGGTCTTAGCTGGACACTAACTTCATTTTTCTCTAACTAGGTAAGTAGAACCAAGAAAGTTTAGAAAACTGTTTAGCAGAACCTTACTGTGTCCACTAGTTAAAAACATTTGTCCAAATGTTTGTTTGTTAAAAAGATTTTTCAGTGTTTTGCACACCTTTGTAGGGCTGTGCGATATGACCAAAGTCTCATATCCCAATATAAGACATTTATCGTCCCGACAACGATATTTATCACAAAAATTTAACATTTTCAGCTAATTCTGTGAATCTCGTGTTCCATAAGTTGAAACAGGCGCAATTTTCTTTTTGAGTATTTATTACACGGCATGCTGTGGGGAAAAGCCTGCTCTAAGGTGTATTTTTTAGCATCTGACAGCTCTTTTTGGCCTCTCATCCATAAACACTCTCCATACTATTTCACATGATTCAGTTTATTTTGAAAAATCTCAACAGAATCTTCAGCTTTATTGTGAAAGGTTTATGTGGAAAATAAACAAGCGGACAGCGGAGCCACACGATCGTTGTTGCTAACGATAACACATAAAAACAGGCGCTTGTCCGTCTGTAGTGTGGTTATATTAAATATAAGAGAACAAGAGAACTTTAAGAAATTCTACAGTGACCATCAAAACGATGAAAAAAATATTGCCGTAAACAGTTTATTTTGCGACACAACAAAACAAACGATAGCGTAAAATGAAACGACAGACGTTTTTATATCGTGAGCCGATGTACAGTGGCGTGCAAAAGTATTCGGCCCCTTGAACTTTTCCACATTTTGTCACATTACAGCCACAAACATGAATCAATGTTATTGGAATTCCAGGTGAAAGACCAATACAAAGTGGTGTACACGTGAGAAGTGGAACGGAAATCATACACGATTCCAAACATTTTTTACAAATAACTGCAAAGTGGGGTGTGCGTAATTATTCAGCCCCCTGAGTCAATACTTTGTAGAACCACCTTTTGCTGCAGTTACAGCTGCCAGTCTTTTAGGGTATGTCTCTACCAGCTTTGCACATCTACAGACTGAAATCTTTGCCCATTCTTCTTTGCAAAACAGCTCCAGCTCAGTCAGATTAGATGGACAGCGTTTGTGAACAGCAGTTTTCAGATCTTGCCACAGATTCTCGATTGGATTTAGATCTGGACTTTGACTGGGCCATTCTAACATGGATATGTTTTGTTTTAAACCATTCCATTGTTGCCCTGGCTTTATGTTTAGGGTGGTTGTCCTGCTGGAAGGTGAACCTCCGCCCCAGTCTCAAGTCTTTTGCAGACTCCAAGAGGTTTTCTTCCAAGATTGCCCTGTATTTGGCTCCATCCATCTTCCCATCAACTCTGACCAGCTTCCCTGTCCCTGCTGAAGAGAAGCACCCCCAGAGCATGATGCTGCCACCGCCATATTTGACAGTGGGGATGGTGCGTTCAGAGTGATGTGCAGTGTTAGTTTTCCACCACACATAGCGTTTTGCATTTTGGTCTCATCTGACCAGAGCACCTTCTTCCACATGTTTGCTGTATCCCCCACATGGCTTGTGGCAAACTGCAAACGGGACTTCTTATGGTTTTCTGTTAACAATGGCTTTCTTCTTGCCACTCTTCCATAAAGGCCAACTTTGTGCAGTGCAGGACTAATAGTTGTCCTATGGACAGATTCCCCCACCTGAGCTGTAGATCTCTGCAGCTCGTCCAGAGTCACCATGGGCCTCTTGGCTGCATTTCTGATCAGCGCTCTCCTTGTTCGGCCTGTGAGTTTAGGTGGACGGCCTTGTCTTGGTAGGTTTACAGTTGTGCCATACTCCTTCCATTTCTGAATGATCCCTTGAACAGTGCTCCGTGGGATGTTCAAGGCTTGGGAAATCTTTTTGGAGCCTAAGCCTGCTTTAAATTTCTCAATAACTTTATCCCTGACCTGTCTGGTGTGTTCTTTGGACTTCATGGTGTTGTTGCTCCCAATATTCTCTTAGACAACCTCTGAGGCCGTCACAGGGCAGCTGTATTTGTACTGACATTAGATTACACACAGGTGCTCTATTTAGTCATTAGCACTCATCAGGCAATGTCTATGGGCAACTGGCTGCACTCAGACCAAAGGGGGCTGAATAATTACGCACACCCCACTTTGCAGTTATTTATTTGTAAAAAATGTTTGGAATCATGTATGATTTTCGTTCCACTTCTCACGTGTACACCACTTTGTATTGGTCTTTCACCTGGAATTCCAATAACATTGATTCATGTTTGTGGCTGTAATGTGACAAAATGTGGAAAAGTTCAAGGGGGCCGAATACTTTTGCAAGCCACTGTATATATCGTTATATCGAGCAGCCCTACACCTTTGGCTAAAATATATAAGAGGATCTATTAAAAAACTGCTTCCTTGGTAAAACCTTCAGAAACTCTGTCTGAGCCAATCTGCATTTTTCTGATGTACATTTTAAAGATATTCAACTTGTTTCCAGTTTTTAAGCTTTTAAAACTCAGTCACATTACGTTATTTCTTCCTGCTGCTTCCTGCATCATTTATTTCTAGGCCAGAACTGCATGCAACTATGCTTTTTGCCATTTTACAAATTTAATAGTGCACTCTTAGAATACTTCCATGAAATACACATTAAACATGACCATAACTCTGTGTGTTCCAACATCAGTATCACCATTAACAGCTATGACTTATAGGTGAAAGATTCAATTCATAGCAGCAATTAGGACATGTAAATATGTTTTTAGAAGGTAGAACAATGCAATGAATTTAGAATCTTTGTTTTAGAACTTCTTTAAATCCCAGTTCCAGTGTCAAATCTTCATGGATTGGACTTGTTTGTCCAGCACATCCCACTGATGTGGGATGTTGGACTGAGATCTGGGGAATTTGGAGGAACACTTAACACCTCAAACTCCTTGTTATGCTCCTCAAACCATCCCTGAACCTTGTTTCCCCCTTTATGGCAGGAAGCATTAACCCACTGAAAGACACTGCAGTCATCAGAGCATAGAGTTTCCATGAAATGGTGTACATTTGTCTGCAACCATGCTTAGGCAGGTGGTACGTGTCCAAGTAGTATCAACATGGATGACAGGAAACAAGGTTTCCTAGCAGAACATTGCCCAAATTGTGATTGTGATATAACATGAACCTGAGTCCTATTCCATTCTTAATCCATAGTGTTTAATATGAGGTTGGCCCACGTGGTGCAGGTATAACATCTACAAGTCTAGAACCCATGGATATCACCAAACGCTGTTCTTCTTCCTTTAAAACGCTCTGCTAGGTCTTTACTGCTGTCAGCGACTATCAAGCAATCAATCAAAGCTTTATTCGTCACATGCAGGTTGCCCTGCAGTGAAATGGGACCCCCCCCCCCCCGACCTTACACACACAACACAGACGTTACATGGGGATACAAGTCGGAGATCGGTAGCATTGCAGAAAAAAAAAAAAAACACAAATGTACACTACAATGGGAAAGTACAAGAGGAAAAAAGAGACCTCTACTCATGCTGTGCTTCCATTGTAGGACAGCATGAGGACAGGAAACAAAAAAACTCCTCTGCACAAAAAGCACATAAATGTCCACAGCACAACATTGTAAAAGACATGACAAGCCACAGGGTTGGGTGGGGGTGAGGAGTAATCCGAAGCGAACACAGCAGCCGCCCTGCACAGCGCTACCATTCCAGCGCGGCACACAGACCCGCCGTGTTCCCCCGCAGGAAACAAGCATCGAAGGCGTTTGGAAAGGGAGGGGGGATGAGTGTGTTCATATCTGTGTGTGTGTGTGTGTGTGTGTGTGTGTGTGTGTGAGTGTGTGTCCAGAGTTCAGCTGAGACAGTGTCCTTCGCCCTGCCAGGCTAAGTAAACAGTCGTCCAGCCAACCCAGGTGGCCTTGAATAGAAAGGGAAGAACAGTCTCAACACAGTCGTTATCAGGGTGTTGTTGTTCAGCTCCAGCCTTGAGACCGCAGCTGGTGCCGAAGTGGTCTCCGCATGAAATGGTGGTTTTTACTTTAGTGCGAACAGCTCATATGAATTTCAAAGCTGTTCTAACAGTCCGACACTGGTCTCTCAATCTCCCGTTGGAGAGCCGCGAGCTTCTCCATGATGTTATCCAAACTTACGCTCCGTGGTGTTGTCATTTCTTGTGGTCAAAGAGCCGGTTCTGAGAACTCACGACCGCGGTGCGCTTCCCAAGATGTGATCAATTTGCGCCCAGAGGTGTTATTCCGAGCGAGCCCCTCCAGATGTAATCCAGTTTGCACTCAGAGGTCTTGTTCTGAGTATTCACGGCAGCCGTAAGCCTTTCTAAGATCTTATCCGTGCTGACTCAATGAGCCCATTTTGAGAAACTCACGCCTCGTCCCATCGTTTCAATCCCAGCGGGCAGCCTTGTGGGGGTTTGAACAGCCGGTTCCGCTTCCTTAATTCTTCGATAAGTCAGGGCCAAGCCAGCTCCGATCAGCAAGAACCCTGTTATCATGGTTCCGAATAGGTAGATATCTTCAGCACTCAGGCTCACCCAAGCCCAGACTTCTCGTTGAGAAAGGGTGTCAATAGCAATCAGGGACCAGTTGATCAAATCCATAATTCTCTTTTAGGTTTTAGAGAACAGACTGTGAGAGAGTGTTCCAGGGAAAAGTAATACAAAAAACACCAGACTAGACAAGGACACAAGAGGCTAAGCAGGGAAGCTAAGGGAGAGGAGGAGGAGGAGAAAAAGTGTGACCGCCTTCGCTGAGAGCCAAACGAGAAACTGGCTAGACTATTTATGTTTTGGGTGTTTCTGCATTCATTTTTGTATCTAATAGGTGAAACGTGTGCTCCATTGGGTTGAGCTTCTTGTCTTTGAAGAATACCCTAATTCTTTAGGTGGGGTGGTAGCGCAGATCACCTACTAATCGGAAGGTTGATGGTTCGATCACCGTGTGCTGAAGTCTGCATGCCAAATATCCTCGGGCAAGATACTAACCCTGAGTAGCTATGTGATGCAGTGTGAACGCACATGAATGTTAGATAAGAAGCACTTACAGACAAAGAGCATAGAAACCCGTGACTGAGGCAAGTTGTGTAAAGCGCTGTATAAGAACCAGTGCATCTTACCATGACTTTACCTTGAGAACCTTTAGGGCTGCTTTTGCAGTATTTTTTGATCTTCCATGTATTTTGTCACATTTCTCTTGTTCCTGGTGAACTCCACAATGGGATTAGGGTGTCGCTCCCCTCCCTGTTCAGCCTGACACAGTATACACCACAGTAAAAGCAAAACTACAAAAGCAGCCTAGGTAGTGTTTGCCCTAGAAACATTTTCAAATCCATTTAATGCTGGCATGTGTTTAAACAGACGTTATTAAAACATTTGCATGTACATACATATTAGCTGCCTAGCTTAAGCTTTTCTAAGGAATATGGACCGTGGAATGCACTTCATACTTGCTCACTACTGACTTCCTGGCTTTAAATATATTATCTCCCCCCTGCTGGTAATGTAATTATTGCGTGCAGTAATGCAACTTCTGCATGCATGTCTATTTCACGTTTTGGAGAGGCAAAGCATGAAATGTAGAGAATATTGAGCTTTGAAAGAGTGAATGACTTCTTTACATTACATTAACAACAGCATGATGGAAAGAGGGCAGGTCCAGTAAAATAAAGCAGACGAGCTGACCAAAGTACAGGCTCAGCAGTAGGGCTGCACGATTTTGCATAAAATGAGAATCACGGTTTTTTTGCTTAGAATTGAGATCACGATTCTCTCACGATTTTCTTTTCCAATATAAATATTTATTCCACTTATTAACTGCACATCAACTTCGTAACAGTTGAGACTGAACATAAAAACAACAAATGTCTCACATTTTGTCGTTGCTGCAAAATGTTGTGCTGCTTGTAATTCCGTCTCCACCGTTGCTCGACACTGCGTGTATAGAGCAGGTAGTGCAACAATAGAAAAATAGTTGCGGCACTGTGTAGCGTTTGTCTAGGGTGTTGATCATTTTCCTAAATCCCTCGTTTTGCACAGTGTTGATGGGAGCCATGTCTTTGGTCAGGTGATAAGTGATAGCCTCCGTAATTTCTTTGTGCCTGCGGGAGTTCGACGGGTATAGTGTTACCGCACCAGATCCGCGGCTCCGAACCGTAGTAAGGAAACCTCTGGCAGTTACTTGAAGGTTTCGTGACTGGCTCGTAGCCGGCAACTAGCTTACTGTACAGGTCAACTCCGCTAGTAAAAAGATCGAAGGAGGCGTAGGAAAACTTCTTCTCCAAGGCACGAAGGTTCCCGTTATTGATGTTTGGGTGGTTGACCGGGACGGATTTTCTCCTGTCACTTTCTTGTCATCCCTGACGTGTTCTCCGTTGTTTTTCCTGCCAATTTGAGCATCACGGCACAGCTTCTGTATCACGTGGTATAAGGCTCCGCCCTTGTCATTTGTTGAGCAGGAAGAGTGAGCGCTTGTTTTCATGCAGATTACGTCCCGGATCAAAATGCGGTACAATCGTCATCGTCGTCTTTTTTTTTTTTTTTTTTTTCGTTGTGATTTGGAAATGAGATCGCACATAAGTATGAATCGAGATCGCGATTTTCTAACGATTACCGTATTTTCACGACCATAAGACGCACTGTATTAAAAGGCGCAGTCTCAGTTATGTGTGCCATTACTGTATTTAACACACACATAAGGCGCACTGGATTATAGGGCGCATACAAGTACCGTATGCGTATTTAAAAATAAAGCGGGAGCAAACCTGAGTTTGGTACCTTACTCACATTTTTATTACCGGTAATCGTCATCATCAACAACACACAAGCATACAAGTGTGCGTATTTAAAAATAAAGCAGGAGCAAAATAAAGTTTGGTACTCACATTTTTATCATCAATCAAACCCATCGTCCTCATCCTCTGTGTCTGAATTGAACAGCTGCGCTAAATCTCCACCAAACATGCCAGGTTCACTTTCTTCACTGTCAGAGTCACTTTCCGTGCCGTGCGGCTCCTCGGAAATGATGCCGGCTTTTGCGAAAGCTCGAACAACAGAGCCAGCAGACATGTTAGCCCAAGCATCTACAATCCATTGACAAATTGTGGCGTAACTCGCCCGGCGCTGCCTTCCACTCTTGGTGAAACTGTGGTCTCCATCGGTCATCCATCGCTCCCACGCCGCTCGCAGCCTTACTTTGAACGGCCGGTTCACACCGATGTCCAGCGGTTGGAGTTCCTTTGTCAGGCCTCCCGGAATGACAGCAAGCTCACAGTTCATTTGTTTCACTTGTTTTTTCACATCAGCTGTGAGATGGGCACGCATAGAGTCACAGATCAACAGTGATGGTGATGCGTGGAAAAAACCACCTGGTCTCCTTACATACACCTCCCTCAGCCACTCTTTCATCATTTCCTCATCCATCCAGCCCTTTTCATTTGCCTTAATGATGATTCCTGCTGGAAACTTCTCTTTAGGCAAAGTCTTTCACTTAAAAATCACCATAGGCGGCAGTTTCTGTCCATTAGCATGGCAGCCAAGCACAACAGTAAAAGAAGACTTTTCGTGCCCTGTTGTGCGTATCGCTACCGTGCTGGTCCCCTTCTTCTCCAGTGTGACTCACCGGGATGTCAAAAGTGAGCGGGACCTCGTCCATGTTTGTGATGTGGCTGGGCTGGATGTTTTTGTCGCCGATGTGTTTGCTGCAGTAGGAGCGGAAGATGGCCAGCTTTTCCTTATACCGGTAATCCGCTGGAAGTTGCTGCGCTACCGTAGTCCTGGTCCGGATGGAAAAATGGCACCGTTTCATAAAACGAAAGCACCAAGACGGACCTCCTTGGAAATGTTCAATGTTCATCTCTTCAGCTAGTGAAACTGCTTTTAGCCGAATGGTGACCGTCGAAACGCTTCTCCCGCTCGTTCTTTGCTCGATGATCCACCACTCGAGTCTTTCCTCCAACTCGGGCCACCTCGCCTTATGTCCGCGGAAACTCAGCTGCGTTTTCTTGACCTGCCGGAGCTCGTTTTCTAGCTTCCTCCATTTGCGAACCATCGATTCGTTAATCTTAAATTCTCTCGCCGCTGTTCGATTTCCATGTTCCTCCGCGTAGCTGATGGCCTTCAGTTTAAACTGTGCTTCATAAGCGTGTCTCTTTGCCATTTTCAGGGTTGTTAAAACAACGATGTCCTGCATAACGCACATACCTGTTCTTTTATACAGGTATGTGCGATAAAGTCAACGCCCACACTTCACCCTTTAGCGTTCTCATGGTGTTCTCTACTACGTCCTCATTACAACACACAGGGCGCACTGCGCTATAGGGCGCGCCATACTTTTTGAAGAAAATCTAAGACTTTTAAGTGCGCCTTATGGTCGTGAAAATACGGTAATCGTGCAGCCCTACTCAGCAGCACTTTCAGATTAGCATCTATAAGAATGGCTGAATAGAATAAGTTTAATCAGCGCTATATCAAATTTCAGTGCTATATAAAGCATATATAAAGTCCTATATAAGAAGCCATTTCATTAAAAATGGCTAGAACGCTTAAAACTCCTAAAACCTAACTGAATAAGCTCAGATTAGGTGCCTGTTGGAAGTATTTTCCCACTTTGTAGTGATCAGTGTTGAGGTCATAACCAAGGCCAAGTGGGACTACCAGGACAAAGTCCACAGGAGTCCACTTACCGCTCTTCTGACCCCAAGCAATTATGACTATGCTGTATCACTGACCTGGTTTTTCTTTTATTAGTCAGTGTTCAGTCTGTCACATCTCTCCCAGACAAGCTAAACACCCTCTATGCTCACTCAAACACAGTTTCATGTCCTCTAGTGGGGAGTGAGGCTGCCACAATGGCCTTCAAAAAGGTCAACCTATATAAAGCTCCAGGACCAGAAAGCTAGGGCTGCTCAATTAATCGAATTTTAATCTCGATTACGATCTGGGTTTTCAACGATCATTAAAAATGACTGAGCCGATTATTAGCACCTCCCTCGTGCTCCGTGTGGCAAATCGAGCGCACCTCTCTGCGTTTCGAACACACGTCACAACAATTAAGAGGACCCGAGGGAAGCTCGGAAAGCTCGGAAAGCTAAGCAGAAGTTATTTGGAGAGGAGAGGATAATGGCTGCTGAAGAAAGAATGCCGTTGGTTGAAAAGAGGTGAAACGACTTCAGTGGTGTGGGAACCAATGTTCCTCTAAGCTGCGCATGCGCATGATTGCGCACTGCTGGCACGGTCTCTGCGCACAGAAAATCTGCGTTGCGCACAAAAAAAATCTAACCTGAATTGAAATTAAAATTAAAACTTTAACAATCCTGTTTTGCAGTGTTAGTCAGTGAGTGACTGGCTGCTCCTGTATGTGATTAGAACGATGCCACCTTATCCTGTAGTCCAGCCAATGATGCGATTCACATTCGTATATACGCAGCCAATCAACGTCGCTGACAGGCTATGACAGCGTCCTTATGTGCAGACACCGGTGTTTTAGCGAGCAAAGCGGCGTGGCTGATGTGCAGTGAAGCCACATTAATGACAACGTGTCCAACCATTGGAGATGTGAGCAGGACAGACGAACAATTGACGGAAAAAGTGGGGACTTTATACCAGTTTTTAAATTGTGTTGATCGGCCACGTAAAACCAGAGTTATGATAAAAATATCTGCAATGTTTGGTTTTCTTCCTGAATACTGTCGTTGTTTATATTTACTGCGGAAGAAGCGGTAAAAGCGGCGTTTTATAAGGAAAACGCCGAAAGCCTGTGAGCAAAAACAACACCAAAACCCCCACCCTTTCCTATTGGTCGAAAAAAGTACCTGTCGACCAATCAAAAAATGATATAACAACGTGGCATCTAGTTGTTAAGAAATGGGGAAGTTTTAGGAGTGTGGCGGTGTTCTGAGATGTGAGAGATTTGAGACGTTTAGCACAAATCTTGTGTAGTTAGTGTGTAGTTAGTGTGTAGTTAGTGTGTAGTTAGTATGTAGTTAGTGTGTAGTTAGTGTGTGGTGTAGTCAATAGTTTTGTTGGTGTGTCAGAACAATGAGGCGGCTGCTGAATGTTACAGGTGTTACAGCAGTGATACATCTCCTGTTGTCAGGCCTGCAGGTATCAGGCTGTTGTTCTCCTTTATCTCATAGTGGACAGAAATTAGTTTTTGGAGTGGCACAAATGATTTGTGTGGCATCAGATTTGATGCAGAACAGCTGATTGTTCTGTAAATAGTTTGAAATGTTTATTTAAAAACGCCTTGGCTGCATTAAAAAAAATAAATAGCTGCAAAAAACTTTGTTGTTTGCCAAACTGAGTTACTTTTTTGAAGAACTATATAATTAATTGCCCAACATTGGTCATTATATACTGTATTTGGCAGACAGAGTTACAGACTCTCTCCCAGACCACAGACTCATGATACAAGTCAGAGCTTTATGAAAAAAATAAACAAAGAAAGTTGTGTTTTCAAAATTGGAGTTCAAGTTATTTTTACTTCCAATAGTGTTAACATACTACACAGGTCAGGAACAGGATTTTTTACATTTTCATTGTAAGTGGGCTAAAGCAGTTAATTAAAAGTAGTCTAACATAAATGTAAATGCTGTAATTTGATTATTTTAATAAACCATGTAACTTGGATGGATTCGATGCTGGCGTGACCACAGTGCACACGTCTGATGTCGCTCACAGTGGTCCAAGGGACGCTCAGGGAGTTTGTGTGTTCGCTCAGACACATGAAATATTAGAGGGAACATTGGTGGAAACATTATGGGTTCGCAGAGTCAGACGTGGATCAAATATTATGCAGTATTTTGAAGTTCACTAAACATAGATGTTTACATTTTTCATTTATTTTTTATATTGCAAACATTTGCACTGTAATCAGTATTTGCACACTATTTTAGATTATTTTTTGACAATCTTTAAAGCCATTATTCAATACATTGTTATTGTTAAATAAATATCGTCAAATAATCGAGATCTCAATTTCAGTGAAAATAATCGTGATTATCATTTTTGCCATAATCGAGCAGCCCTACAGAAAGCATTCCTGGTCATGCTCTCAGAGCACGTGTGACCAGCTGGCAAATGTGTTCGCCAATATCTTCAACATCTCCCTTCAAGGCGTCCACCATTATTCCCATCGCCAAGAAACAAGTGGTCTGTCTAAATGACTACTGCCCTGTTGCACTAACATCAGTCATCACAACGTCAACAGATGGTTAGACTACACATCCAGTCTACCTCCCTTACACGCTGGTCCAATTTGCCTACAGAAGAAACCGAGCCACAGACGTTGCCATTGCTTTGGCCACACACACTGCCCTGCCCACCTGGAAAAAGGGAACATATATGTGTGAATGCCCTTAGCTGACTACAGCTCAGCATTCAACATGATAGTCAGAGTTGGAAAACACACTAACTCCTCGCTCATCACAAACACAGTACAGTACAGATGTAGCACAGATGATATGACCACCACGGGCGACAATGACACAGTCTACAGAGTGGATGTGAAGGGACCGAACAACTGGTGCTAGGACAACAACCTCTCTCGCAACATCAATGAAACAAAGGAGGCGATAGTGGACTACAGGAAACAACAAAAACAAGTTGACCTTGGTGGCTGTTAGATGAGCATCAAACATCCAAAGAGAAGTTTTTGATGTTTGTCTTGTTACTCAACTGAGTCTCTCACCAACTGCTGCACATTGCTGCACCCAGCATCCACAGGAGAAACTGCTCCCAAAGGTGAAAGTGAAGTAACTGCACAAAGTATTAGTATCACACAGTCCTGGCTTCACCAGCACAAATCTGTTTTTCCATACAGCACATGTCCACTGGGACTGAATACCCCCTGCCTCCCTCAGAATGATTCTTCTGGTTTTATTTTCATTATGGCCATCAAATATTAATGCAGTAACATTTCTGATTTACAGGATGGGGAGTCCATGGAAATGCTCACTGATTTGGGATTTGCCTTGGTGACAGAACCACCTCTTAACCTGCTCACCTCCTTCCCCCAAGAAGCTGCAGGAAATGTAGGAGACCATCCATGACGTCTTTCATTTTAGCCATGTTCCCCTGTGTGACATCAACGAACACTCTGACTTTTCGGTTTAATCCAGGAGCATTTTGGGTCTGAACCCAACTGGACCTTCTTTTCTGACTAAAGCTAGCAAACAGACTACAAACCCGAGGACTCCAAGGTCCCAGAGACGTTTTCCAGCAGAATCAGTTTAGGGGCGTGACTATAGCTGTCACTAGTCTTTAATGGAGCTAATTAACTGATTTTCATGTATCGATGATAGTAATCCATCTGCCACCAGATGGAGTGATGAAACCACATAAACCTGTGGCTCTCCTGCACACACATCTTTCTCCTTTAAGGCTACTGTGCTCCATAGATTCAAGTTTATCTCCTAGGTAACCGTGTGTGTTTCTTTCTGTCATACTATCAGATAGTTCTTTGTTTTTAAAGCAAAATATGGAATTATCTCTAATGAACTACACTACACAAAAGCACCAAAGCTATTGGTTCATGTTTCACGTTCATATATGATGTAAACACTGTTTAGCCGCACACAGGCCAGTGCCTGACAGCTTACCTTAAGCCTTTCCTCGTTGAATAAATCCTCCGCCACTTTGCAGGCCACCAGGGCGTCCGGTAAATCCGTGAACTGAACATCTACCGGGGCCGCCTCCTCCTCGCCGCCATTATCCGCCTGCTGCATCACCCAAATATCTGGAAACATCGACAGCCTTCCGTCAGTACCGACACATGCTGATTGCTGCCTGACTCTACACCTATCAGTGCTTTGATACGCCGCGTACCAAACCCAGGACATGAAGCTATTTTTCGTGGTTAAAACATATTATTATGACAAAGGCGTCGCTGCGCTGTTTACCCACCGGTGTTAGCAGCGATGTCCTTTCTGTGTGTGCCTTCAGGCAGCCGCTGGCTCCTCACTGTGCTCTCAAACCCGAACTACTGTCTGATATCAGCTGTACTTCAGCTACCTGCAGCTACACGGAACAGCGGAAGCATTTCCGGGTTTTCTTTTTCGCCGGGCCTTCGCGGCAGTCTACATCCTTTCCCGGTGCGTTACTGCCCTCTCACGTTATTTAGCGGTCCGATGACTTACCTCCACACTCAGTCACATGTTGGTTCCCTATAGTCATCTCATCTGTTTTTTCCTGTTATCACTCTGTTCATGGACCCTGTTTCTCGCCTGCTCGCCTTTGTATTACATGTAAAAGTCGAACTTTTATATCATCATGCCAAACCTTTTGCTATTTCTTTATTAATTCCTGCTACCCTTCAGACTTCCCTCCATCACTTGTTTCCTTTATTAACAGATGTCTTTGTTTACCCTTCTCATTGTCTTACTGCATGAATATGATGTTTTTACCTTTAACTGATGACTGAAAGAGTTTCACAAACAAAACTCAGCTGGTTCTTGACTGTCTGCTTATATCTTAATGAGTGACTTGCTTTTTGTTACACCACCTCTTCAAGTTCATCTACAATCAAAATGAACTGCCAAAAATCCAAAGCTTTATACTCTTTCTTGGCTAACTTCGTATACAGACCCTTTCCAAAAAATTAGAATATCATGGAAAAGTTTATTTATTTCCATAATTCCATTCAAAACGTTAAACTTTCTTAGATTATAGATTCAGGGCCCACAACTTAAACGATTTCATGTACTTAGTTTTTTATTTGTACATAATTTGGGCTTCCAGCTCATAAAACCCTCAAAAATAGGATTTCAAAAAACTAGAATACTGTCAAGACATCACCATCTAGTTCTCAGTTTTTGCAGGAAAAAAGAAGAAGAAAGAAATTAGGATCACATCAAGTCAATCAAAATGTGGTACTTTCAAAATGATATGTCAATCTTCAATACTTGGTTGGGAATCCCTTCGCGTTAGTCACTGCTTCGATGCGCTGTGGCATTGAGGCAATCAGCCTGTGGCACTGCCTGGGAGTTATGGAAGCCCAGATTTCCTTGATACTTGCTGTCAGCTCTTCATTGTTTTTGGGTCTGGTGGACCTCATTTTCCTCTTGATACCCTATAGATTCTCAATGGGGTTTAGGTTCGCCAAGTTGGCTGGCCAGTCAAGCCCTGTGATGGCATGGCCATCAAACCAGGTTTTGGTGCTTCTGGCGGTATGGGCAGGGGCCAGGTCCTGCTGAAAGATGAAATCTGCATCTCCATACAGATCCTGAGCAGAAGGAATCATGAAGCCCTCCAAAACATTCTGGTAGACTGTTGCGGTGACCTTGGATTTAAGAAAGCAGAGTTTACCAACACCTGCACTGGACATTGCACCCCAAATCATGACTGACTGTGGATATTTCACACTGGACCTCAAGCAGCTTGGGTTCTGTTCCTCACCCATCTTCCTCCAAACACTTGGACCTTGATTCCCGAATGAAAGGCACACTTTACTTTCATCGGAAAAGAGGACCTTTGACCACTGGTCAGCAGTCCAGTCCATCTTCTCCTTGGCCCAATGGAGTTGCTTCCGACGTTGGCTCAGGCTCAGAAGTGGTTTTGAAGCTGTGACTCCTGCCTCATCCCACTCTTTCTGGATATCTGCCAGATTTTTGAATCTTCTGTCTGGTAATCCGCTGAAGGCCACAGTCATCTCTTCTGCTGGTGCATCTTCTCCTGCCACATTTTGCCCTTCCACTAGACTTTCCATTGATATGCTTGGACACATCACTCTGTGAACAGCCAGCCTCACTAGCTATGAACTTTTGTGGCTTACCCATCCTATGGAGGGTACCAATGATGCTCTTCAGGCCAGTTGTCAAGTCTGCAGTCTTGCCCATATTGAACTTAACAGAGACAATTGAACCAAACTGAAGCAATTTAATGACACCTGGGAAAACCTGTGCAGGTGCTTTGAGTTTAGTAGATGAGTTGTGTGTGACACTCAGTTTAAAACATTCATGCCCTGTAAAATTTGAGCTGATGTCTTGACAGTATTCTAATTTTTTGAAATCCTGTTTTTGTAGGTTTTATAAGCTGGAAACCCAAATTATGTACTTAAATAAACAACTAAATACTTGAAATCGTTTAAGTTGTGGGCCCTGAATCTATAATGTATGATAGTTTAACGTTTTGAATGGAATTATGGAAATAAATAAACTTTTCTGTGATATTCAAATTTTTTGGAAAGGGTCTGTATATCTTTAGGCCTCTTAGTTCTCTAACCTTCTTACTCAAAAAGAACACACTTTTTCTTATATTTGTTTCAGCTGAATTAAAACAAAAACATTTTTCTGTTTCACATGTCTGTGAAGCTTCTCAGTCATCCAGGTCGTCGTAGTCTAAGGAGCTTGGAAAGAAAAGTGTCTGGACTTATTCAAGTTTCCTTGATATCTTAATATCATCTATTAAAGATACTAAGAAGAAAAATCACTGATAGTATGACAAAATGAAGACAGCATTTAAACACATTCATGTAGTAAACTGGGCTGAGAGTGCTTCAGTAAAATAGTTCTGGTGAACCTGCACTGTACAAATAAAACTGAAGTTTATTAGATGTTGTATATATGGCTTTGTCTATCTACTAGAGGCTATGTTTCATAGATGTAGCTGTGATGTGTCGTTGAATGTGTTAAGAAACTCCAGATCAAATGGTACTGGTCTCTGGGTGGCAGAGTTTAAGCTTGTGATCATGTGGGATCAGCCTTGGTTTAATCCCTTAGAGTGAGAGGGAAAGAGAGAGAGAAGAAAGCGAGGAGGCGAAACGTACTTATTGATGTGGAACGGTGCCTAAGGCACAGTGCTGATGAGAGAGCCCTATAACCATCTTTCAGGGGAAATCTGGATTTTTCTCCTTACTTTACTTTGGAAATTTGGAACCTCGGGATACAAGCTTAAAACTGGGACTGTAAGTTTTACTCTTCATCCCCATCTTTGAACTTTTCTAGAACGCCAGATCATTTTCACAAATTTTACATGTTATAAAGCTGCACATTTATCCTGGAAACTTGGACACCATCATTTCTTTCTAAATAAGTTGTGTTATTTTCCTAATGGCTCAATTAAGTTGTAGCCAAAATCCAGACCTGCCAAATGGAGCCATTGTCCACAGCCCACAAGGTTTGTGTTCAGACCTGGATACACACAGAATCAAAGACGACACAGAAGAAGAAGAAGATGATGATGATGAGGTGGAACTAGCAGAGGAGGTTGGGGAAGATGTTTTGATGGTTGCTGAAGCAGAACAAATTGAAGATGAAAGTAAAGAAGAGAATGATTGGCAGAAAGGAGAGATTACACAAGTGACCCTGTTATCAGATGGAGAAATAGGAGAGGGGGAGGATGAATGTGAAGTACTGGAAGAAGAGGGGAATGGAGAAATGGGAGCGGGAGATGGACATCAAGAAATAACAGCCACACTGACAACAGACAAAGAATCTGAAGATACAAAGATGGCTGAAAATCTATCTCTTTCTCCTCTATTGGTTGTGGTTGAACGAGGGAAACAGCAAATATTAAACAGCAATGGAGATGATGAAAAGGATGGGGAAACTGAAGAAAACAAACAAGGGGGAGTAACAGCAAGTGCAGGAACAGATGTAAGGCAGGAAGACATGGACGAAGGCACCGACGATCATGTGTCCTGTCTTCAGGACAGAGGTACTTCTGTGTGGGAGTCAGGAGTGGGTACAAAGTCATGTACTGGTGACCAAGACGAAACAGAAACTGCTACTTTGCCCACTGCTGGCAACATAACAGAGGTTAATCTGAACATAGAAGTGGCTCCTTTTTCTACTGGGATAAATGAACAGGCCAGCATCCAAGCTTCAGCTCTTGGCACTGATGACATACCAGTCGATAGAATTGCTACAGCTGAAGAGGTGGCCAATCAAACCTACCAATTAGATGTTGAGAGTCAAAATGAAATAAAAAACAATGATGGAGAAGATCCCTCAGAATCCATAAAACAGGAGGTTGTTATTGATAATCTTACATGGCAATGCCAGGGAGTCCTGGAGGGTGTATATCCTGGCTATGAGTTCCCCGTGAGAGCAGGAACCAATCAAACGGCACAAGAACCAGAGCTGACGGCCCTAACTTCTGAAGAACAGCCACAGTCAGATGGAGACACTAAAGCAAAAAGGACTGAAGACGTCACCCAGAAGGAGCAAGCAGAAGAGCAAGTTAACAACTTGGCAGAGATGGACGGGGGAGGAAAGAGTTCAGAAATGGAGGAGACGATAGCCAGTAATGTTGCTGGAGAGTTAATGGGCCAAGAAGAGCACAGAACAAGAAATGATCTAGAAATGCAAGAAGAGAAAGCTGCTAAGCTTGAAATCGAAGCTATAACAGTTCCTCCAGAACCAGTGGGCCAGACTGGAGAAGAGGTACATACAGACACACAGGACCAGGTGGAGGAAGCTTCTCTATCTGAGAAAGGCATCAAGGTGAAGCTTGACGGGTCTGAAGGAGAGGACAAATCAGAGAAAAATGAATCCACAACAGAAGGGGGAAGTGCTTTACAAGAGCATCCTTTGCAGCTCCTGAAAGAAGCAGACACAATTTGGAGAAACAACACAAAAGAACTCCCACAGACAGAGATGCTTGTAGAATTTGAGACTGGAGGAAGAGCAGTAGAAGAGTCAATGGAAGGAGAAGTGGAGATGGCAGAAGAGCCAGTCACCGTTCTAGATGATGAGACTGAAATGATGGAGGAGACGCCCAGTAAAAAAACGGAAGAAGTACATCCTTTCACCATTATGAGCGGTTCTGATGATGCCATAGACAAGATAAAAGATGAAGAGCATCAAGTGCTGCCAGGAGACAAGGCCATACTGGGTAAAGAGGACATGGAGACACAGGACGTCAAGCTAAAAGTGCACAACAGTGAGGCAGAGGCAGATCTAAATGGGAGCATTAAAACACTGAAGCAAACAATGGAGAACGGGTTCTTGTGTCCTGAGCCACAAGGTCTTAGGAAAGATGAACTGGGGAAAGTAAAAGTGCTGTCATCCAGGAGAAAAGATAGAGACTGGATTAAAATAGATCAACCAGAAGAAGAGAAGACTGCTACTGAAAGGAAGGACTGGAGTAAAGAGCTGAGGCACATCAAAAAAGAGTTTTGGGAGAACGAGCGGGGAAGGAAAGAATGGGTGGATAAAGAAACGTCAGCAGAAAAGATCAGTTCACCGAGGAAGGAGGATTGGATAAAAGAGCTGAAGTCAGTTATCAAAGATGAATCCCTGCCCAAAAAGAAAGACGAGCAGGTGAAGAAAAAGAGAGTGGTGCTGCTGGAACATGGTTGCTCATATGTCCCTCAGCGAGAGGCGATGACTGCAGAGACGATGGAAGAGATCAAGTTGACCTCCGACAGGAGAGCGGACAGTCCTGTGGTCCCTGTGGACAGTAAAACACTGGAGAACCAGCCCTATGAAATCTCCCTGTATGTCAAGGTAATCACTTTATGCACACACGACACTGCATGTCTATAACTCTTCCATGCTTCCTTTGGTGGTAACAGACTGTGATGAATGCCAGACGGATAGTTATTACTATTATCATAGTGGGGATTTACAAAGAGCATGTTTGTCATAATGAATAATGAATTAGGCTCTATGGAGGAGTTCATGATACAGCAAAGTGAAAGTGCACAGAGCAGAAAATAAGCAGAGAAAATAAAGTTCTTCTGAGAACAGGGAGGACTTTATGTCATGGCTGTGTGCAGGCAGGCAGAGAGGAAGGACCCAAAACGCAGGACTCACGGAAGCGAAAGTAACTCAGAATGAACTGCTTTATTGCAGGCTGCTTACCAAACAGAAGACTAACTAAACTGGAAAATATAAACTAACAGGCAGGCAAAAACAGGTAACAGGACACACAGCAGAAACTGAGGGCGAGTAGACGTTGACGATGCGACAGAGAACAAAGGTAACACAGGGCTAATATACACACGGCAGTAATCAAGGAATGAGGCACAGAAGGGGAACACACCTGGGAGAAATCACAGCTGACGAGACAGGGGAATAGTAAACCGAACACACTGACACCAGACACGAACCTCCAAAGTAAAACAGGAAACAAGAAACAACTTACAAGGAGGCAGACAGACACTGCACTTAATCTAGAATAATAATCAATACTATAGAAATATACCAAAATATAAAGAACTGAAGAAGCTGGGTCAGAATGACCCAGAACCGTGACACTTTAGTACAAGAGAAAATCTGAAAATTAAGAATACACAAAAGAATTAGGAAAGTGGGGAACAAGAAACACAGATAAAACTAATAAAGACAAAGATAAAACGTTATGAAATGTTAGCTTCATATATCAAAGACTTTTTGTTTTCTTTAGAGGCCCATCCAACTCACCATCAGGCCTCCGTCTGTGCACAGTGAACTCTGAGTCAGTGTTTGAACATGATACAAACCTGAAGATGACTTCCTTAACATCAAGATCAGAGTCCTGGCTCCATAAAATATGACGAAAAAACTTCAAGCTGTCCTGACTTAGAAAATCATTTTGACAAATATGAGACCTATGTTATAAAAGTATATTATTTGATTGTTTTTTCAATTATTGTAAAATATTCGATGCTTCTAAATGCTTGTGTAAAAAACAAGTATGTGAAAAATTCCACACTCTTTGTAAGTCTTCCAGAATCTGCAACAGTAAATACCTCAGTCATAAAGAATATGCATTTATCTTATTATTTGTTATTATTATGTTTTTGGTAAGCAATTTTATAAGCTACTAAACCATCAGTGAAATTAGCATAATTATAGCTTTTAATAATTTTCCATGTTACACCATTGTTACCATTTATGCTGTGAAAACTTCCTTAATTACACAACATATCAGTTAATTAACAAACAAATCTACACAGAGACTAAACGTCCTTTATTGTTAATATTTCACTGCCTCATATGTTATGAATGCATTTGTCGTATTAAGTAGAATTTATGCTTAGATGTGTTTTTACAATCTTTTTATGTGGTACAAAAAGGATCCTGACTTTTCCATGGTATTTTACTTTAGCATTAAACATACTAATTCACTGTCAGTGTAATTTATTGAAATTTCATGTACTTCAAAAAATACAGTCAATTTGTGTACCCCAATCCAATTTTATTTTTAAAGCATTTTAAAATAGCCAGCACACGATCAAAGTGCTGTACAGGAAATTAGTTAAGAACAATTTAATAAAATAAAACACATAATACTTAAAACAGCCTTATATTTTTTTAAAAACCCAACAACATAAAACAACATAGAATTAACTAAATAAAATAAAATAAAATAAAATAAACCAACAATGGAGCTGCTACAGCAAAAGCACAATCAGGAGCAGCTGATCAGCTGACCTGAGAGAGCGGGTGGGTGTATAAGGCTGTAGCAGCTCAGAGAGATAAGATGGGGCGAGACCATGGAGAGCTTTAAAAGCAAATAAAAGAATTTTAAAATGAATCCTAAAAGAAATGGGCAGCCAGTGAAGTGAAGCTAAAATAGGGGAAATGTGGTCAAACTTTAGACGAGCTGCGGCATTTTGCATCCTCTGTAGATGACTTCACATCACAGTCCACTTTGACCCCCAGGTTTGTGACAGCTGGCTCATTATACTGGGCCAAGGTATCTAAATACACACTGGGAGTCTCAGTGGGGCTACCAAACACCATCACCTCAGTCTGTTTATCACTGAATTTTAAAAAGTTAAGAAACATCCAAGCCTTAATGTTATCGAGTAGTAATGGCTGTGTGGAATATGAGCCTTTGTTCTGTAGAGGGACATAGATCTGACAGTCAGCAGCATAAAAGTGGAAAGCAATGCCGTGCTTTCTCAGTACAGAACCAAGAGGAAGCAGATATAAAGAGAAGAGGACGGGCCCGAGAACTGAGCACAAACAAACACAACACTGGCAGTGACAGACGGCACACACACACCGGCGCCATCTTGGTCAAATCCAGACCAGTGTTTGCAGTGCAGCAGAGAGGGTAACAGAGACCATGAAGGCTGTGACAGCAGCTCAGGTGATACCTGCTCAGTAAAGTGTGTGGAGATGTCACTGGTGTCTATAACTTGTTACTCACATGTAGTGTCACTGGTGCCTGAAACTTTGAGGCTGTAGCAGCTTCATCAGTATGTTAATCAAACTCTGACTGTTCCAGAACAGCTGAATTAGTTCAATAAGCTGAGTGCTCAACTTTGTGTGAGTACGCAACAAGGTTATTATCGTTAACTAAAACTAACGAAATAACGAAAACTAGAAGTGAAAAAACATTTTCGTTAACGGAAATAAAAAATAAAAACGAAAAAAGGAAAACTAACTAAAACTGTAATGAGTGTTCACAAAACTAACTAAAATTAACCGAATTTATAGCAAAAATGTGTTTAGTTTTCGTTGATGTGTGCGTGTCATACAATAGTCAAGGGTGAAAATGAAGTTTAGTTTCCAGTTTTTTTTCTTGCTGTGTCTCATTATGCCAGCAGGTGGCAGTACGTTAGTCCAGTCGTCTGTGTTGCTGCTCCGTCCACGCGCAGAATCATGTCAGGAAAAGTCTGGAGAAAGCACCAGCTTCCAATTTGGGATTACTTTGAATATGACTGTGTTTTGGATAAAGCAAGTGTCTTGTAGTGGAACGAGACAAATTATGAGGGACATTTCTAAAGGGAAAGAAATCCCACAAACCTTAAAGTGCACTTGAAAAGCTCACACAAGAAGGCTAACCTAGCTTACCTGGGGAAGGTAAGGGAGCACACTCAACCCTCATCCCCAGAAACAGAAGCTAACCCCAGGCAAGGCAGCGTGATGCATCCCGAGACAACAGGACTGGGATATCTACATAACTGTGTGAGTCAATTCCCTTAACACCCGGTGCTGCAAGAGTTAATAGTCTCATTGGGGCCAAGATATACATTTTATAGTTGCCTGGTATCAATGGTTGTTCATCTGCCTTTATTTATTTATTTAAAGAACCCATAGGTGGGAACGTGAGTTGTCTGTCTCTGCGTGTTAGCCCTGCGACAGACAGGCGACCTGTCCAGGGTGCAGGGTATGGTAGCTGGAATAGCAACATACCCAAGGATAAGCAGAAGAGAATGACTGATATGATGAAACTGGGATTTTGTTACACTTAATTATTGCAAACACAACTAAAACTATAACTGAAACTAATCAAAACTAAACTGAAACTAAGGATTTTCAAAAAAATAAAAACTAAACTAAACTAGCAAACAATTGGTAAAAACTAATTAAAACTAATATAAAATTGAAAATCTGAAGTCAAAACTAAATAAAAATAAAAACTAATGAAAATTGCAAAACTATTAAAACCCTGGTACGCAAAGAGAGCCATGACTGGTGGAGCTCCACCACATTTCACCATAGGAAGAGGAGTGACTCCACGTTAATACAGCATGCTGAATTAAATAAAAACTCTTTGAATAATTAAAAAAAGTCATATTTCTATATATAGAATAAGATTATTTCTAGTTGTACTGGATAAAAATGTGTAATAAATGTAGAGAAAAAGTGCTTAAATGTTCCCCATTTCTAAGCTCTTCTAATATTCAGCCTTCACTGATAGATGGTGGCGTGTGACTGCTAGTGCTCAGAGTTCACTGAAAACTTTCCAAGTCTTCAGTTTTATCAGTAAATGTGCTGTAAGAAATGTCTCTGCTTTTACAGAGTTTAAATATTTCAATATAGTTTTGGGAGATCGAGCCTGTTCTTGGCCCAGCACATTGCACACACACTGTTTCAGTATTCACAGTGTTTGTTCACACAGTTGCCTGTTCAGGCCAGTGTTGCCCAGTCAGCCGTCAGCTGCCAGCTCATCTCCCTTCTCCTCCAGGTCCCAGCATCCATGTCTAGATGATGGCTTGCTGTCACACTGGGCAGATCTAGACAGGATGACCTGGGAAATGACCAGAGCCAAACTGAATCTGGTCTTGATCTGGTCTGAATTTGTGACCCATCCATGCCATGCAAGTGGAATCTGATTTATCAATCAATCAATCAAAATTTATTTATATAGCACATTTAAAAACAACAGTTTAGATGAATTTCAGTGGATTTCCATGTTCAGACTCTGAATTTCAGACACAGAAACCTTCAAAATGTTCTTTGATATCATGATTTACGATGGAACCTCAATCTGTGAACACATTTCAACATGGGAACCTAGCATCACGAGAGTTAGAAGGATGCAGACTACATAGATTTTATTCTGAGCTGGCTGTTTTATTGTAGGGTTGTTATCTTACTATATAAAATGCCTGGAAGCAACTGAACTCAGGGGATGATGAATCCATGATATAACTGCTGATGACTGCACACAAAATAGAAAACTGATATCTAATTGGAATTTTTGTAAAAATGTAAAATATGAGTTTGGCAGAAATGTATGAAAAAGCACGGATGTCTGTCAGCTGGTTCACGCACACTCAGACAAACTTGTTAGCTAAGCTTGCTTCCTGGAATAGAGCCATAAACTTAAACGGGCTGCATGTAAGAGTCACTAATGTCTTATTAATGTGGCAGAACCACAGCTACAGTTAGGTGTCAGAGACTGGACAGCAAAAATTACTAAACTGAACAAGAGCTGAGCTCTCGCAAACTGAAGATCCGAATCTCAACAATCTGCAAAAATGAACAACAAGTGTGAACAAACTGGAGCACAAACCCAGGACCGTGATGTGACAGAGAAACAGCAAGTGAAAAAGCTAATCTTGATCTGCTTATCTTATCCCATTAAGACAGTGCTGTTCTAATCCATCGCCATGGTAACCTACATTACTTAATGCATGTAATTTTAAATGAGATTTGAAAAAGATTCAAAGTAAATAAAGCTTGCACTTTTGTGACCCTTATGTGCTTAGCTCTGTGCTCTGGTTCAGCAGCAGCCTGAGAATAACTTTCATTACCTGAGAGATTTAGCACAAATACCTGAGTGTCGGGCCGTGTCCACGTAACAAGCTTGTTCAAACAATGCCTTCCTTTGTCACGGGCCCTGTGGGCAGCACAGATGGAGGTAGATAAAAATATTATGTAAAAGTTCAGGTTTCCTTCTCTGTGGTCTAGAAAAGCTGTAAATCTTCACATCTGAGGATTTCTTTAAAACAGCACGATCATAAATATCTTAAAATATGCATTTTACTTTCAACTTATGCTGAAACACAGTTTCTGCTTTTGTTTGTAAAAGAGTACAGAATGAAATAGTCTGAATAGTGCTGGTGTGCTATGTTAATCTCAGCAGTCTCCCTGGGTAAGCTGATTATCCTCCTGTTTGTTACTGAGAGCTCAGAGCTGTTGCAGCAACATTCACCTCCAGTATGAATTCTTTACTGACAGGAAAACTGTTTTACACAACACTCATAGCATAAAGATGAAGCACGTTGCTTAAACAAGTTATTAATCACGTTACTCTTTGCATTACTCCTCTGTGAGATAAGTTTTTTAGAATTTCTTTCCAGTATTGGATCTCTTACAGTGACCATACTGAAATATTTATCCCAATTCAGCTAAAAATAGGACACAGACACATTTTAGTTGTGTTAGATTCACCTGAATTTTAACAGATAGCTGATGTGCTTATGTATTCACATGGGAGAGAAACAGGAACTCCATTATCATGCAGAGGATATTCTTCTGTACATCTCTGTTAAACACAGTCCAGATTTATTCAGTTAAATAAGTTATAATATGAAAAAAGAGAAAAAGAGATGTAAGATCTACACTTACACCGTATTGTTCTTTTGGGGTTTTTATTTCTTTATCTGCTTCCTTCACCCACTCATTTGTTCTGCTGTTCATTAGTGAAGCACTACAATTTTTATAAATGTTCCTAGATCACCTGCAGGACACTTGATGACTGGTGTTTGTGTGTGTAGGCAGGAAGTGATGGACAGAGCATCGGAAACTGTCCTTTCTCTCAGAGACTCTTTATGATCCTGTGGCTAAAAGGAGTCATTTTTAATGTCACCACAGTCGACCTCAAGCGGTAACATGGTGCTGACACATACATGTATTCATACAGTGACTATGATATACATGAGAGTAACCACATGCGCTTGACTTTTGGGTTATCAGGAAGCCGGCTGACCTCCACAACCTTGCTCCAGGAACCAACCCTCCCTTTGTGACCTTTAATGGTGAAGTCAAGGTTGATGTCAACAAGATAGAAGAATTCTTGGAGGAGAAACTAACTCCACCCCGGTATGCAAGCACACATTGAAAGATATGTGTGTGCGATGGGAAGCCGTGTTGAGGTTAATTTCAAATTTCTCCATTTTGTCTCGACCAGATATCCCAGACTGGCTCCCAAACATCCGGAAGCTAACACAGCTGGCATTGACATCTTTGCCAAATTCTCAGCGTACATCAAAAACACAAGAAAAGACACAACGGATGGTAAGAAGGGACACAGTTAGGTTGGAAACATGTATTCAACAAAGCTAGTAAGGTGTGTGTGTGGTTTGTTTGAACTTGTGACTGCAGCATTGGTCTGTGCTTGCTGACAACAGTTTTCCTGAATGCATGAATCACAGTGGTGCCTGAGGACTTACAGGTCATGGCCATGCAGTGTTATATAGATGTTAAAGTATATTAAACTATAGAAGATGGAATACGCAGACTTTCTTCTCGCTTTATATTGGAAAATTGAAACTATTTAAACTAAAACTGTTTTCCCATGCCATACCTCTGCGGGGAAACCCTCACCATAACTTACTCTTCTTCTTCTTGAATAATCAGGCTCAGTCTCATGTGACAGAGCTCATGGTGTCACCCTAACAGAAAACTCTCAGACTGTTGACTCACTTGTGCTTCTCAGGATATTTAAAAGTAGAATGGGAGGCAGAGGCTGTTTTTGTGGAATCAGCTCCCAGTTTGGATTCAGGAGACAGATGCTCTTTTAAGATGAGCTTAAGACTTAAAACTCTCCTTTGTGATAAAGCATATTGTTGGGAGGCTAGCTCAGGTGACCCTCAGGTGACTGCTTTTGCAGTCTTTTGCTGTTCTGCTCAAACCTTTTTAAAGGTGTGAAATTTAAAGTAATCATATATTTTTTGAAACATTTTTTGAAACATGTTGAACAGTATTCAATATGTTTAAACTATACGGTTTAAATGATTTGCAAAAAACCCCAAACAAACCTGCAATTATTTGCACTGTATTAAAAGGCTTTTGGAAATGGTGAATACTGGTGTATAAATAAGGAGCTGGTTGTTGTGGAAAACATCAGTGTTTGTTCAGATAGCTTATCCTAAGTCTCCTGCATTATCTCTGTCAATCAAATCAGCTTGTTCTCTACCTCTGACTTTGTAGCCTTACAGAAAGCTTTGTTGAAGTCTCTTCAGCGCCTTGATGACTTCCTAAGGACTCCCCTGTCTGAAGAGATTGATGCTGATGTCTTAGGAGATGTGCCAGAGTCAACTAGGAGCTTCCTAGATGGGCCAGAGCTCACCTTGGCTGACTGCAACCTGCTGCCCAAACTCCACATTCTAAAGGTTTGGAGCTTATTTAGGTTGCTAGAACTTTTACACGAGCCCAATCAGAAGGATCCATTGTTGGTTATTTTCTGTGCCTTTTTTCTCAGGTTGTAGCTAAGAAATATCGTGGCTTTGAGATTCCTCAGGAGATGAGAGGCGTGTGGCGGTATTTGAACTGTGCCTACCAGAGAGAGGAGTTCACCGGCACCTGTCCCGCTGAGAGGGAGATTGAGTTTGCCTATTTGCATGTTGCAAAATGAATTAAACAAAATGTAGGGCAGCGCAGAAATCAAGGAAATCAAGAAATATGAAAAGAACATAAGGAAAACTAGTAAAGAGGAAAGCACTAACACACGGGTGTGTGTGTGTGTGTGTGTGTGTGTGTGTGTTCTTGTCTAGCTATCTTTGTGAGGACCGAAATCTGCATTCTACTATACTTGTGAGAACCAGCAGTCACTTGTGAGGACACACAACCCGGTCCTCACATTTTTGAAGGCATTTAAAGCCATTTTTGAGGCTCAAAACGTGGTTTTAGTGTCAGGGTTACAATTAGGTTATGGTTAGGTTTAGGGTAAGGGGCTAGGGAAACCATTATGTCAATGAGGGTCCTCACTAAGATAGCTGAACGGGGTTGTGTGTGTGTGTGTGTGTGTGTGTCATCTCTATCTTGACCATTTTAAAAATGATGACAACACAACTACTTCACTTTTCAGATAATGGCAGGACCGTGTCACTGCAACACTGACTCTGACCGTTGTATACTCTCTCTCTCTCTCTCTCTTTCACACACACACACACACACACACACACAGCGAGAGAGTGAGAGAGGCAGTCTCAAAGATAACAATTATCGCAGCCTTGACTTTGTGATCAATAAAAACACTCAGTTTATAAGAAATCAAAATGATCTTTTCATCTTTTATTTTATTTAAATTTAAAATGTTAATAATGTTCATTTTGCACACCATTAAAATGCTTCCCAACATGGAAAGATCTTATTTTTCCAGTGTAAAATGTTTACTCCTTAGGTAGTGATTCAATTCTATCACTGTTGATTTATAATCACTGCTCATGATTTACTTCATGATAATAGAAAATTAAAAATGAATACACAAAGCATTTGTTAGGTCTAGTAAAGAGCACAGTGTGTCTTAATAAAACAGATCAATAACACACTGATGTGTGCTCATGCAGTGGGACTCTTTAGTCTAATAATCTTGGAAATACTTTGAATCTTATGCTTGTCGCTAGCTGTGTGTGGCCAGGCTTTGATTCTGGATTTGTCTACTGTAAATGTGTTTTTGATGGATACAGATCACAGTTCACTCTAATTCAGCCGTGTTTGTCCTAGTATTAAAATTGCTTTGTTCTTCATATACATGCTCAGCATTAGAATCTTTATTAAACTGATTTGATCACTTTGTGGACTTTCTTTGCCTTTGCTGTCTGTGTTTCAGCCCTTTTATGTAAGGTATACATTGGATCTGAGGGTAATCAAAGTGAAAACATTTTCTGAAGGTAGATCTGATGGTGCATTGTTAGAATGGTGAGGAGATTAAAAGGAGTCAGCATTCATAATGGTATTATGGTCTGTACAGGGGCGTAATTTCCAGGGGGGTTATGACTCCCCCAATAATCAAACCCAACCAATATAACCCCCCCAATAAAATTATGAATTATCTTGCATAAATAGGCTGTTGCTTTTCTTTACTCATTTTGGGTATTACCAGAAAAAGAGTTGTATGTTTAATCATCTGGGAATTTACCCAGATTTATTTATTTATTTAAACAGAGATCCTGACCCCCCCCCCCAATGTTCGGCACAAAGTTACGCCGATGGGTCTGTATCTTTAAAGTAGTATGTAGATTTTTGTTGTATTATGACATCCATAAAGTATCGCAAATAATTTTATTTTATGACATCAAACTGTATGCCAAGAGTGAACGTGACATCAGTGCACTGATCTACACCACCAGGATCTACAGTAATAACACTGGAATGCTATTCGGACTAGAGAAGTGTAGTCGGATGACAACAAAGGACAGCTCGAGGAAATCGAAGACAGTACCTAAGTTCCCAAGTACCTGGGAACTTGGGAACAACAGGCAAATAGAAACCATGAAGAGACTGCTAGGAAGCTGCAACCTGCAGAGGGTGAGGCAAGTCCTGAGGAGTCAGATGAATGGTAAGAACTAGATCCAGGCTATCAACACCTACACCCTGCCTGTGTTCAGGTACCCTGCTGGGATAATAAGCTAGCCAAAGAAGGAGATAGAAGCCACTGACATCAAGACAAGGAAGCTCCTGACCATGCATGGAGGGTTTCACCCCAAGTCCAGCACCCTGAGGCTGTACGCTAAGCGGAAGGAAGGGGGCCGGGGACTGGTGAGTGTCAGTATCATGATCAGTGATGAAACAACAAACCTCTATCAGTACATAAGAAAGATAACCACATGCTTATTGAATACCTCAGGTAGTAGAAACCAGAGAAAGAAGAGGAGCAACAGGAGGAACCATCATGGAAGGACAGGCCCCTGCATGGTATGTACCACCGGCAGATAGAGGACATCCAGAAATCCTACCAGTGGCTGCACAAAGCTGGACTGAAAGACAGCACAGGAAGAAGCTCTGAGCACAGATCCATAGAGGCTGGGGTCTATCACACCAGGCAAGACCCCAGGTGCAGGCTGTGTAAAGATGCCCCAGAGACAATCCAGCACATAACAGCAGGGTGCAAGATGCTAGCAGGCAGGGCATACATGGAACGCCATAACCAAGTGGCCGGCATAGTGTACAGGAACATCTGTGCCGAGTATAACCTGGAAGTCCCGAGGTCAAAATGGGAGACGCCCCCAAGGGTGGTGGAGAATGACCGAGCTAAGATCCTGTGGGACTTCCAGATACAGACGGACAAAATGGTGGTGGCTAACCAACCGGACATAGCGGTGGTAGACAAACAGAAGAAGGCGGCTGTAGTGATCGATGTAGCGGTTCGAATGACAGCAACATCAGGAAGAAGGAACACGAGAAGCTGGAGAAATACCAAGGGCTCAGAGAAGAGCTCGAGAGGATGTGGAGGGTGAAGGTAACGGTGGTCCCCGTGGTAATCAGAGCACTAGGTGCGGTGACTCCCAAGCTAGGCGAGTGGCTCCAGCAGATCCCGGGAACAACATCGGAGATCTCTGTCCAGAAGAGCGCAGTCCTGGGAACAGCTAAGATACTGCATGAGGACCCTCAAGCTCCCAGGCCTCTGGTAGAGGACCCGAGCTTGGAGGATAAACCCGCCCCGCAGGGGCGTGCTGGGTGTTTGTTTGTTTGTTATATATATATATATATATATATATATATATATATATATATATATATATATATATATATATATATGTATGTATATTACAGGGAGTGCAGAATTATTAGGCAAATGAGTATTTTGTCCACATCATCCTCTTCATGCATGTTGTCTTACTCCAAGCTGTATAGGCTCGAAAGCCTACTACCAATTAAGCATATTAGGTGATGTGCATCTCTGTAATGAGAAGGGTGTGGTCTAATGACATCAACACCCTATATCAGGTGTGCATAATTATTAGGCAACCTCCTTTCCTTTGGCAAAATGGGTTAAAAGAAGGACTTGACAGGCTCAGAAAAGTCAAAAATAGTGAGATATCTTGCAGAGGGATGCAGCAGTCTTAAAATTGCAAAGCTTCTGAAGCGTGATCATCGAACAATCAAGCGTTTCATTCAAAATACTCAACAGGGTCGCAAGAAGCGTGTGGAAAAACCAAGGCGCAAAATAACTGCCCATGAACTGAGAAAAGTCAAGCGTGCAGCTGCCAAGATGCCACTTGCCACCAGTTTGGCCATATTTCAGAGCTGCAACATCACTGGAGTGCCCAAAAGCACAAGGTGTGCAATACTCAGAGACATGGCCAAGGTAAGAAAGGCTGAAAGACAACCACCACTGAACAAGACACACAAGCTGAAACGTCAAGACTGGGCCAAGAAATATCTCAAGACTGATTTTTCTAAGGTTTTATGGACTGATGAAATGAGAGTGAGTCTTGATGGGCCCGTGGCTGGATTGGTAAAGGGCAGAGAGCTCCAGTCCCACTCAGACGCCAGCAAGGTGGAGGTGGAGTACTGGTTTGGGCTGGTATCATCAAAGATGAGCTTGTGGGGCCTTTTCGGGTTGAGGATGGAGTCAAGCTCAACTCCCAGTCCTACTGCCAGTTTCTGGAAGACACCTTCTTCAAGCAGTGGTACAGGAAGAAGTCTGCATCCTTCAAGAAAAACATGATTTTCATGCAGGACAATGCTCCATCACACGCGTCCAAGTACTCCACAGCGTGGCTGGCAAGAAAGGGTATAAAAGAAGAAAAACTAATGACATGGCCTCCTTGTTCACCTGATCTGAACCCCATTGAGAACCTGTGGTCCATCATCAAATGTGAGATTTACAAGGAGGGAAAACAGTACACCTCTCTGAACAGTGTCTGGGAGGCTGTGGTTGCTGCTGCACGCAATGTTGATGGTGAACAGATCAAAACACTGACAGAATCCATGGATGGCAGGCTTTTGAGTGTCCTTGCAAAGAAAGGTGGCTATATTGGTCGCTGATTTGTTTTTGTTTTGTTTTTGAATGTCAGAAATGTATATTTGTGAATGTGGAGATGTTATATTGGTTTCACTGGTAAAAATAAATAATTGAAATGGGTATATATTTGTTTTTGTTAAGTTGCCTAATAATTATGCACAGTAATAGTCACCTGCACACACAGATATCCCCTAAAATAGCTAAAACTAAAAACAAACTAAAAACTACTTCCAAAAACATTCAGCTTTGATATTAATGAGTTTTTTGGGTTCATTGAGAACATGGTTGTTGTTCAATAATAAAATTATTCCTCAAAAATACAACTTGCCTAATAATTCTGCACTCCCTGTAGTGTTGGGAAGGTTACTTTTAAAATGTATTCCACTACAGATTACAGATTACATGCCCCAAAATGTATTTTATAACGTGTTCTGTTACGTTACTCAATGAGAGTAACGTATTCTGAATACTTCGGATTACTTAATATATTATCATGCCTTTTACAACTACATGAATGTACTATTGTTGTGTGATTTATTACTATTACTGAAGGTTACTCACCATACCAATACCAACTAGATTTTTAAATCTTAATTTAAATGAGTAACAGTAGGTGGACATTAGGTAAGGCTGCACTTTTTGCAGCGATCTCCTATAGAAAGCCGGTTTTAAAAAAAGTAATATGTAATAAATAGTGTTGTGTATATACAGTTGGGTTATTGCACATAGAATTGGTATTGCACACGGTGGTCCATAGAGGAAGTGGGAAGAAAAAAAAATTGGGGGCGGGGGCTGTGTTATCGGTGCATGTGTGAGTTCAGGGTGGTTATCGCTTTGGGGAAGAAACTGTTTTTGAGTCTGTGGGTTTTTGTGCAGATGCACCTGTAGCGCTTCCCTGAGGGAAGCAGGCTGAACATGTTGAAGCCAGGGTGGGAGCTGTCCTTGATGATGTTCGCTGCTCTGCTGAGGCAGCGGGAGGAATAAATGTCCAACAGGGAGGGGAGAGGGCAGCCGATGATCTTTTGTGCTGTCTTGACCACACTCTGAAGCCTCACTCTATCCGCCTTGGTGCAGCTGCCGTACCATACTGTGATGCAGTAGGTTAGCAGGCTCTCAATGGACGAGCGGTTGAAGGTCAGCAGCAGGTTGGAGTTCAGCTTGTACTTCCTGAGGACTCTCAGGAAGTGCAGCCGCTGTTGGGCCTTCTTGACGACCGCTGAGATGTTGTCTGTCCAGGAGATGTCAGCAGAGATGAGGACACCAAGGAACCGGAAGGTGTGGACCCTCTCCACACACTCCCCGTTGATGTAAAGGGGGGCTAAGTCAGTGCTGTGTCTCCTGAAGTCAACAATGAGCTCTTTGGTTTTCTTAGTGTTCAGTGCCAGGTTGTTTTCTGAACACCATGCTGCCAGCTTCAGGACTTCCTCTCTGTAGTCTGCCTCGTCTCCCTTTGAGATGAGTCCGACTACCATGGTGTCATCAGCAAACTTGATGATGAGAGTGTTGTTGTGAGTCGAACTGCAGTCGTGGGTGTAGAGAGAATACAGGAGGAGGCTCAGCACACAGCCCTGTGGGGAGGGTTCAGTTAATACTAATTCATATTAGTTGATATAAGGACAAAAATAATGTAAATATGGTAAGAAAATTGTTAAGAGGTTATTATTTTTCATGTTATATTAATGACTTTCATTTTATTTAAGAGAACTGCAATCTATACATCACTGATCGGCTAGTAAGCCTTTTCTGGGATCGATTACTAGTGTCTCTATTCTCCTCGCGCGCTCTCCTCATTGCAATAAACAACTGCATGAGAGAAGCAAGTCAAAATCACTCCCGTGATTCTTTTCCCCCTGTTTTTAGGTAAAAGTGTTTAAAAGTTGATATATTTGCAATCTGTACATTGTTAAGATATTTAATAGGTAACCCTTCATTGTTTTGTAAGCTTTAGAAGCATTATATTACAGTTGTTTTGTGCACATAGACACAGTGGTTTTGAGCCTCAGTTTTATACTGTATAATGTCCATTAAGCTAACGGCAGGAGCTAGAAATGTTGCTATTGTCAACCATTTTGTCAGGAAACCTATTCAGGTATATGTATAGTAAGCACTTTATTATTTTGGTTTATTATTTAGCTTTTCCTTCCACCATGTGACATTAAGCAGTAGAAATGTGAAACATTTATGTTCATTTTGATTGCTATACACGACTGCATGAGAGAAGCAAGTCAAAATCACTCTCGTGATTCTTTTCCCCCTGTTTTCAGGGGTGTGACATTTGGAGGCACTGCTGGGATGGCTGCTTAGATGTCCGATGTCCACAATCTGCACATCGTAGTCCAAGCCAGCCAAATCCCCCCACTACAACCCAGGCAGACTGCAGTGAGGAAAGTGTTGCTGTCGAGGCGAGCTGGTCGCTGTGTTTCAGCGCATGTTTCCTGGAGCTAACCAGAGCTCATCAGGGGCTGCGAAACCCACTCAGCTCAGCATCACCTGTACATGCAAAATTCCTCCTGTCTACTGCCACAATGTCTTTGGTGGAAGAGCTACGAGAAGAAGTTGTGTGTGAAATGCACACTCTGTCCAAAGATCAACTAGTGTCAATGGTAAATGGTAAATGGCCTGCATTTGTATAGCGCTTTACTTAGCCCCTAAGGACCCCAAAGCGCTTTACACTACATTCAGTCATTCACCCATTCACACACACATTCACACACTAGTGTCAATCTATGAGTTCCTTGGCATTGCAGACAAAATAGATGTTAGCAGAAAAACACATCTGTCACTGCTAACACACATCCAAATACACACTGAAAGAGAAGATATATCAGTACTTGAAGATGAAGGAATGTCAGAACTGTTGTTACTTAATGACAAGATTGGTGAAGTAATGAAAGAGACAAATGTTGAGACTGAACCAAATGCAAATGAAGGGGACAACTCAGAGCATAGAGAGCAACCAAATACTGCAACTTTGCTGGTAACAGAGACTGCTAACGTAGTTAACACAGTGGTTACTCCTCACTCCCAAGCTCATCGCCTTGTCCTTAACTCATCTGTGTCAAGTGTCCCCCAGCGACCAAGCCTTTACTGGCAGAAAGATTTCAAAATATCAGGCCAGATCGGCGAACCAGGTCAAAAAGATAAACTGACATTTTCCAGTCTTTCTCACCAGATCGAAAATGGACTGAGCAGAGGCTACTCAGAGCTTGACATTGTAGATGCTGTCATCAGAGCTATCTTGCCAGGTCTACAACTGCGCAACTACTTGGAAGGAAAAGCTCAACTCACCCTTCCGACTCTACGCCGCATCCTGCGCTCCCATTTCCAGGAGAAGAGCGCCACCGAACTCTATAAATAACTTGCCTCTGAGGTACAGACCCCAAAAGAGACTGCTCAAAGCTTCCTGATGAGAGTTTTAGATCTAAAGCAGAAAGTCTTATTTGCTTCCCAAGAATCAGAGTCAGGACTCAAATACGACCCAGCTTTAGTCCAGCGTATGTGTTTGCACACCATGCTCACAGGCTTCCAGAGTGACAGTGTCAGGATAGATATGCAGCCACTCCTGTTAGACTCTAAGACACCTGATGAACTCCTGTTAGAGAGTTTGAATATGGCTTGTGGCAATGAGGCAGAAATAAAGAACAAGAAAAGATGTTTAGCATCACAGACGGCTACAAGTGTGAGTGCACTGCAGTCAGATGATGTGTCACCTGCTAAGAACCCCATGAAAGAAGTTAGGGCTAAGATACCACCCGAGATTTTAACTGAGTTAGCAGAGCTTAAGACAGGTGTAGCCTCCCTGAAAGGTGTCAGTGCAGAGATAGCTCAGATTAAAGAGACTCTACAGCAGCCGGTGCCTGGTCCTCAGTCATATGTCCCACCACCAGTTATGCAGTATGATAGGGACCAGCAGCAACAGCAGTATTATAGCTTTCAGGGCCCCTTTCAAAGACCACCCCACCCTCAGTAGCCTGTACAGCACTACACAGGTAGTCCAGCCCGCCGTGAGAGGAGATGCCACATTTGCCAGCAGAATGGAGTCAACGAGCGCTGCACGCACTGCTACCTCAATTCAATTCAATTCAATTCAATTTTATTTATATAGCGCCAAATCACAACAAAAGTCGCCTCAAGGCGCTTTATATTGTACAGTAGATCGCACAATAATAAATACTGAGAAAAACCCAACAATCATATGACCCCCTATGAGCAAGCACTTTGGCGACAGTGGGAAGAAAAACTCCCTTTTAACAGGAAGAAACCTCCAGCAGAACCAGGCTCAGGGAGGGGCGGGGCCATCTGCTGCGACCGGTTGGGGTGAGAGAAGGAAAACAGGATAAAGACATGCTGTGGAAGAGAGACAGAGATTAATAACAGATATGATTCGATGCAGAGAGGTCTATTAACACATAGTGAGTGAGAAAGGTGACTGGAAAGGAAAAACTCAATGCATCATGGGAATCCCCGGCAGCCTACGTCTATTGCAGCATAACTAAGGGAGGATTCAGGGTCACCTGGTCCAGCCCTAACTATATGCTTTAGCAAAAAGGAAAGTTTGAAGCCTAATCTTGAAAGTAGAGATAGTGTCTGTCTCCGAATCCAAACTGGAAGCTGGTTCCACAGAAGAGGGGCCTGAAAACTGAAGGCTCTGCCTCCCATTCTACTTTTAAATACTCTAGGAACAACAAGTAAGCCTGCAGTGTGAGAGTGAAGTGCTCTAATAGGGTGATATGGTACTACAAGGTCATTAAGATAAGATGGGGCCTGATTATTTAAGACCTTGTATGTGAGGAGCAGGATTTTGAATTCAATTCTGGATTTAACAGGAAGCCAATGAAGGAAGCCAAAACAGGAGAAATCTGCTCTCTCTTTCTAGTCCCTGTCAGGACTCTTGCTGCAGCATTTTGGATCAGCTGAAGGCTTTTCAGGGAGTTTTAGGACATCCTGATAATAATGAATTACAGTAGTCCAGCCTGGAAGTAATAAATGCATGAACTAGTTTTTCAGCGTCACTCTGAGACAGGATATTTCTAATTTTAGAGATGTTGCACAAATGGAAGAAAGCAGTCTTACATATTTGTTTAATATGTGCGTTGAAGGACATGTCCTGGTTAAAAATGACTCCAAGGTTCCTCACAGCATTACTGGAGGCCAAGGTAATGCCATCCAGAGTAAGAATCTGCTTAGATACCATATTTCTAAGATTTTCAGGGCCGAGTACAATAACCTCAGTTTGATCTGAATTAAGAAGCAGAAAGTTAGCGGCCATCCAGGTCTTTATGTCTTTAAGACATTCCTGCAGTTTAACTCATTGGTGTGTGTTACCTGGCTTCATGGACAGATAGAGCTGTGTGTCATCTGCATAGTAGTGAAAATTTATGCTATGTCTTCTAATGATGCTGCCTAAGGGAAGCATGTATAATGTAAACAGAATTGGTCCTAGCACTGAACCCTGTGGAACTCCATAATTGACCTTAGTGTGTGAAGAGGACTCTCCATTTACATGTACAAATTGGAGTCTATTAGATAGATATGATACAAACCACTGCAGTGCAGTACCTGTAATACCTACAGCATGTTCTAATCGCTCTAATAGGATATTATGATCAACAGTATCGAACGCTGCACTGAGGTCTAGCAGGACAAGCACAGAGATGAGTCCACTGTCAGAGGCCATAAGAAGATCATTTGTAACCTTCACTAAAGCTGTTTCTGTGCTGTGATGAGCTCTGAAACCTGACTGAAACTCTTCAAATAAGCCATTCCTCTGCAGATGATCTGTTAGCTGTTTGACAACTACTCTTTCAAGGATGTTTGATATGAAAGGAAGGTTGGAGATTGGCCTATAATTAGCTAAGACAGCTGGGTCTAGAGATGGCTTTTTAAGTAAAGGTTTAACTACAGCCAGCTTGAAGGCCTGTGGTACATAGCCGATTATTAGAGATAGGTTGATCATATTTAAGATTGAAGCATTAATTAATGGCAGGACTTCTTTGAGCAGTTTTGTAGGAATGGGGTCTAAAAGACACGTTGATGGTTTGGAGGAATTAATTATTGAAGTTAACTCAGAAAGATCAATTGGAGAAAAGAGTCTAACTTAACATCAATGGTACTAAAAGTAGCTGTAGATAATATTACATCTGTGGGATGATTATTGGTAATTTTTTCTCTAATGATAAGAATTTTATTTCTGAAGAAGTTCATGAAGTCATTACTAGTTAACGTTAAAGGGATGGTTGGCTCAGTAGAGCTCTGACTGTTTGTCAGCCTGGCTACAGTGCTGAAGAGAAACCTGGGGTTGTTCTTATTTTCTTCAATCAGTGACGAATAGTAAGATGTTCTGGCTTATGGAGGGCTTTCTTATAAAGCAGCAAACTATTTCTCCAGGCTAAATGATGATCCTCTAAATTTGTGACACACCATTTCCTCTCCAGCTTACGAGTTATCTGCTTTAGGCTACGTGTTTGAGAATTACACCACGGAGTCAGGTACTTCTGATTTGAGGCCTTAGTTTTCACAGGAGCTACAGTATCCAGAGTCGTACGTAGTGAGGAGGTAAAATTATTAACAAGATAATCGACCTCTGTTGGAGTAGCGTTCAGATAGCTGCTCTGCTCTATGTTGGTACAGGGCATTGAAGATGATAACAGTGGGTGGATTATATTCTTAAACTTAGTTACAGCACTTTCAGAAAGACATCTACTGTGATAAAGTCTACTCTCCACTGCTGTGTAATCAATTATTGTAAATGTAAATGTTATCAGGAAATGATCAGACAGCAGAGGGTTTTCAGGAAACACTGTTAAATGTTCAGTTTCTATGCCATATGTTAAAACAAGATCTAGAGTGTGATTAAAGTGGTGGGTGGGTTCTTTTACATTTTGAGAGAAGCCAATTGAGTCTAATAACAGATTAAATGCCATGTTGAGGCTGTCATTTTAGCATCTACATGGATGTTAAAATCACCCACAATAATTATTTTATCTGACCTGAGCACTAAATCAGATAAAAAGTCTGAGAAATCAGAGAGAAACTCTGTGTAAGGCCCAGGTGGACGATATATGATAACAAGTAAGACTGATTTCTGAGTTTTACAGCTGGGGTGGACGAGGCTAAGCATCAGGCTTTCAAATGAATTAAAAGTCTGTCTTGGTCTTTCGTTAATTAATAGGCTGGTGTGAAAAATTGCTGCCACACCGCCCCCTCAGCCTGTGCTTCGAGGTTTCTGGTAGTTAGAATGACTCGGGGGTGTTGATTCATTTAAACTAACATAATCATCCTGCTGCAACCAGGTTTCTGTAAGGCAGAGTAAATCGATTTGTTGATCAATTATTAAGTCATGTACTAACAGAGACTTGGAGGAGAGAGACCTAATATTTAATAATCCACATTTCACTGTTTTACTCTTTGGTTCAGATGTGGATACTGTATTGTTCTTTCTTTGTGATTTTTATGTTTAAGTTGTTTATTGCTGGTTTTAGTTTGTTTTTGTCTTTTGGGAGCTGACACAGTCTCAATGGAGATGGGTTTTGGGGGTAGCAGGAGGAGAGAAGCTGCAGAGAGGCGTGTAAGACTGCAACTCTGCTTCCTGGTCCCAACTCTGGATAGTCATATTTTGGGGGTTTAATAAATTGGTCCATATTTCTAGAAATGAGAGCTGCTCCATCCAAAGTGGGATGGATGCCGTCTCTCCTAACAAGACCAGGTTTCCTCCAGAAGGTTTGCCAATTATCTATGAAGCCCACATCGTTTCTGGGACACCACTCAGACAGCCAGCAATTTAAGGAGAACATGCGGCTAAACATGTCACTCCTGGTCTGATTGGGAGGGACCAGAGAAAACTACAGAGTCCCACATTGTTTTGGCAAAGTTACACACCGATTCAATATTGATTTTAGTGACCTCCGATTGGCGTAACCGGGTGTCATTACTGCCAACGTGAATTATGATCTTACTGTATTTACGTTTACCCTTAGCCAGCAGTTTTAAATTTCCTTCAATGTCGCCTGCTCTGGCCCCTGGAAGACAATTGACTATGGTTGCCGGTGTCTCTAGCTTCACATGTCTGAGAACAGAATCACCAATTACCAGAGTTTGACCCCGGCGGGTGTGTCGCCGAGTGGGGAAAACAGTTAGACACATGAACAGGTTGGTGGTGTACCTGGGGCTTCAGTTTAAGACTATGCTTCCTCCTCACCGTCACCCAGCCGCCCTCTCTTCCCCAGCTGCTTGGGGTCTGCCGGGGAACAGCTAGCGGGGCCTACGCTATCTTCGGCTGCACCAGCTACAGGGGCCTGGCTAGCTACGGGTGAATGAAGGGTGCGAAGATGAGTCTCCAATTCAGTAATCCTGGCCTCCACAGCTGCAAATATGCTACATTTGTTACAGGTATCATTACTGCTAAAGGAGGCCAAGGAGTAGCTAAACATCTGACACAATGAGCAGGAAAGTGCAGGAGGGACAGGTGAAGTAGCCATGGTGCTAACGAGTCGGCTACAAGCTAAGCTAAGCTAGCGAAACAGTAAAGAGACAGTGAGTGAATACTTTGGATATAAATTGGGTAGTGAGCACACAGAAAGGGTGATTCAGATGAAGCACGTTAAGATTATACTATGAAAAAGGGATGTATCAAAAGATTTAAATTAAATTGCTAAGCAGAAAAGCTACTCAGAAACACCACTGTGTTTGAGCAGGAACAGGAAGTGATACTCTACCACAAAGCGAGCGAACACCAAGTCTGTGGAAATAGAGAACACTTTCAGGCTGGATGTAGAAGCAGAGGTATGAGACCATCTAAAGAGAAACATTTAAACCAGCAATGGTTACCACCGAGAGACGAGTGTTAACCATGCCCATCATCCACAAGTCCCAACATTGCTCCAACTGTAAACGAAAGAGGTCAGGCATGAGACAGTGTTCAGCATGTAAAAATGCACTTTATTGTTCAAAAGCATGCCAGAAACAACACTGGAGACAACATAAGAAACAATGCACTGGCTTAAAGACTAACAAAGACAATGAGACTGTCCAGGTACCACTGCCGCCAGCTCATGTAAACACCCCTCACAAAGTCACATCTCTGGTGGGCAGGCAATGTCTGGTTGAGTGTCTCCTGGACGGCCAGAGGCTTCAAGCTCTATGGGATTCAGGCTCACAGGTGTTGATCATCGATGAGAAATGGAAAAAGGACTATTTGCCACACACAGAGCTGAGAGATGTAGCAGATATTATGGACACATCTGAACTCACCCTGACCGCAGCAAATGGGACCAACATGCCGTATCTTGGGTGAATTGAGACAACCTTCCAACTTGTTTCCGGGACTGAACAAACTGAGAAACTGACCATCCTCATGTTGGTAATGAAAGGTTTTCAGCTCACATGCCCTATTATAGGCTACAATGTCATTGAATACATTGTGAATAAGACTGACCAAGCTAAACTGTACAGCACAGTGAGAAAAGCATTTCCCAGCCTCAAAAGACACGAGGTGAAAGCTTTTATACAGGCTGTTAGTGCAGATACAGTTCACGAGTACAAAGTGATGACAAAGAAAGACTGTATTACTGTACCTAAACAAAGCCACATGCATGTTGAGGGTCGTATAGCAGCAGGGCCATTTAAACAAGATATGGTCATGATATTTGAGCCAGACTTAAACCCTCAGTGGCCAGACAACCTTGAGTTTTTTGACACTTTGGTTAAAGTTAAGAAGGGTACTTTACCCGTCATAACACTAGGTGTCTCTAACCCCACTGACTGTGAAATTGTCATTCCAGGCCATACAGTAGTTGGCTCAGTTCAGACTGTTACAGCTGTTTTACCTGGCCAGGTGTTTGAAAAAGCCACATCTGTAGCTACTGTTAACCAGACAATTACACAAGCCCAGTGTAGCTCTAGTGAAGAGTGGGACCCACCTGTAGATCTTAGCCACCTGGGTGAAGAGCAGAGAGTATTAGCGAAACGGATGCTCAGAGAGGAATGCCATTCTTTCTCTAAGACAGACAATGATATAGGGTGCATTGAAAAACTGAAAATGACCATTTCACTCAAAGACAACGAACCAGTCAAACGCACATACCTGTCTGTGCCACGGCCGCTCTACCAAGAGATGAAAAGTTACCTGCATGATTTAATAGCACAAGGCTGGGTCAGAAAGTCAGACTCGTCATACTCCTCACCAGTCGTTTGTGTTAGAAAAAAAGATGGTACTTTAAGACTGTGCATAGACTACAGAGACCTGAATCGGAAAACCCATCCGGATCGCCAGCCCATCCCACACGTCCAGGACATTATGGACAGTTTGGGTGGAAACTCCTGGTTTTCGCTTTTGGATCAGGGGAAAGTGTACCATCAGGGGTTCATGTCAGAAGAAAGTCGTCCACTCACTGCTTTTGTGACCCCCTGAGGATTATATGAGTGGATTTGCATCCCCTTTGGACTTATGAATGTCCCTGCAGCATTTCAGCGCTGTATGGAAGAGTGCCTGGATGGGCTGCGCAACAACATCTGCATCCCCTATCTGGATGACACATTAGTTTACAGCAAAACGTTCAAAGATCACTTGGAGGACGTGAGAAAAGTGCTCCAGAAATTGAGAGGCTTTGGTATAAAACTTAAGCCAAGTAAGTGTGACATGTTTGAGTCTGAGGTGCGCTATTTGGGCAGAATAGTGTCTGCAGAGGGCAGTAAAGTTGATCCTGCAGACTTTGAAGCAGTCAAAACACTCAAAGGTATAAAACCACAAAATGTTGGTCAGCTCAGAAAAATGTTAGGCCTTCTCTCCTACTACAGACAATACATAAAAGACTTCTCCAGAAAAGCAAGTTGTTTGTATGAACTGTTAAAAGGTGAAAAAACCACAGAGAACTCAGACACCACAAAAGGGCCAAAGGCAAGACCAAAGAGAGCCAGTCAAGTTGTGCCCTCCTCAAAGTGCATCAAAGTGCACTTGAGGAACTAATAGACTGTTTGCTCCACCCACCAGTGCTGGGATTCCCAGATTTCACACAGCCGTTCATCGTACTGTTACGACTGTTGTTGTAATTTTAATATGCAAATCTGAGTGTGCAGGTGCCTTTCCATGATTGGTGCATCCAGGGGGACGGATCGTACCGATTGGCTATCGACCAGGAGGCAGCATATAAGAAGACACCGCCATGGACGGCCAGTCATTCATCCTCGGCCCATCCCAACCGGCAAAATGTGTGTTCACTGTCTAGTAATGTTTGTTTAATGCAGAAGCATGCAGGGGTGGACTGCCTTTTTGTTTGATTACAGTTTTCTCCTGTTTTTGTTAGTTAGGGAGGTAAGTCATTGTCGTTTGGTTTAATTCTTTTGAATAGGCAAGTTTGATTTATCCCTGAGATAGGCTCCCTTTTGTTTGTTGTTTTGGCCTTAGGTTCACCCCAAAGTTATAATTCGCTCCCTTCCTTTGTTTCTAAATTCACTCATTGTAAATAAATCACTGTCAAAAAGTATTAATTGCGTGATGTGCTGCTTGGGGTCGGACGGGGATGGATCACCCTTATGTTATGGTCTGGCCACGCCTAGATGGGCCATAACAGTACACACAGACGCCTCACACGAAGGGCTAGGCGCAGTGTTGTACCAGAGACAAGATGGTAAGCTGCGAGTTAATTGCTTATGGCTCCCGTACTCTAACAGCAGCTGAAAAAAACCACCACTTCCATGCAGGCAAACTGGTATTTTTAGCTTTGAAGTGGGCCATCACGGACAAATTTAGAGACTATTTGTACTATGCCCCGACTTTTACTGTCTATAGTGATAACAACCCACTAACATACATTTTGTCAACAGCCAAACTGAATGCAACCACATCAAGATGGGTTGCCGAGCTTGCTGATTTCCACTTCACCATTAAGTACAAACCAGGGAAGGAAAACAGTGGGCCATATGCTTTATCGAGAATGCCACTTGATGTAGAAACCCTAATGAGAAACTGTTCTGAGGAAGTGCCACCGGACACTATCGCAGCTGATATCCAGGCCACTGAGGTACAGAAAGACACACCTGCCACATGGACACTGTCAGCTGCAGCAATGTCAGTCACAGCAGAAGGTGCGCCAGCAGAAGCAACATTGACAACCATACCAAAAGAAGAGCTTAATGAAGCGCAAAAGTCTGATCCTGTTATAAGTCCTGTATTACAGTGTAAACAGACAGATTCAAAACCACTGCCCAAAGAGCTGAGAAAATTTGACCCTAAGACAAAATGCTTGTTCAGAGACTGGGGGAAGTTAATCCTAGATAACAATGGCATCTTGTACAGAATCACTTCTGCCCGTAAACAGCTAGTCCTCCCAGATCAGTTCAAAAAGACTGTACTCGAAGAGCTGCACAATACAACACGTTCTCACTCCCAAGTCGTCAAATGTGTGACGCATGGTCAGACGTGCAGGGTCCTCTTATTGAATACTATGCTGCTCCCTAAACGTTGTTTATTGACGACAAGAGATTGCCGCGGAAGAGCCTGTTGTCCGTATATTTATACATTTCCGAAATCACATTGTAGTGACGTGTACTGAACACAATAAATGATATAATGTAAACAACTATCTGAGAAACAGCAGATACAGCAGATAAATTAATTATAGGCTATTACTTTTGTATTGTTTATTGCATTTATGGAGGGAGAAGTGTATGCTGGGTAATGGCACAGCTAGCGACAGGGTGACTTTATTCACCCGCTTCGGATGTTATCAGTCCATACAATGGGCGTTATTAGCAGAAATCAGTCCCATAGATATGGGCCAGCATGGGCCATCTCCACCTGCTAGATTATTCAGAAGGTTGTTCTCATCCATCCAGATGTAGGATCACTAACAGGAGCGTGGGAAGACTCCAGAATCCACTCTGGCTGGAATCCGGTGGATACAGCAGTGTTTACAGGTAAGACCATTTAAACGGACAGCATTTATAGAAGGACTATTAAAAGTCAGCGAGTGTCAATAATGTTAATGTGGTTATGTTAGTAATACACCGAGTGCTAATATAACAGCTTTGAGATGCAGTTGTAGATATTATTACGTGTTTTACCGTCTTTATGGTGCTAGCTTAAAGTTACGGTGTAAACGTTAGCTTATATTGTAGTAAAGCTGTTACTGTTTAAACGATGTTGGGACAGAAATATTAGCTTCTGTCATGACTGATGAAGTTACTAGTTAATAAAGTTTCCAGTAAAGAGATTAATTGCAGCCACAGATTGACAGTAAATATCCCGATTAGCTTCAATGCATCTGTAATAAATATGTGCAAGTTTCAGTGCTTCGTTTAAACTGTATGATACTTATACTGACCCAGGGTCAATGTTAAATACAATCCTAGCTGTGTGAACCGAAGCCAAAACGTCTCTATCGCCCCCTGGTGTCTGGCTGCAGTATAGGTCATAAACCCCGCCTCCTCCATGTTAGCGGATGGGACTGGGGTCAGACTAAAATAAATTAATTCTCCTCAGATAATTTTTTTCCAAAGATTCTTTCTTTTGTTATCAATAGTTCTCATCATGCTGATTGATGTCCAAGGGTCTCCTTTTTCCCATAAGTTTGATTCTAATTCCTACCGCGGTGACGTTAAATTGGGGTGAAACGTCATCATAGCAGCTTTGACTGGCAGCTGCAGTCACGGAGAAACTTGCGTATCTGTGTTCGGGAATAGCAGATAGAGCGTAGGCTCTGAGAGGAGGACCAGCGTTTACGCTACGAAAACACGACCTAGTGTTTTAACCTGACAGCCTGAGGTGTTCTTCAGTAAACTGGACTACCCGACAGAAGGACCCGAGGCCCTGCTGCACTTTTTCGGTAAATTAATCGTGTTTGTAAGCTAATCCGTAACTACCGTCCTTAGCTAGCTCCTGAGACCTAGCTAGCTAAAATGAGCACTCGGCTGTCGGGGTTCGTTTAGCTAATCTGTGCAGGTGAATGAATTTACTAAAGAAATCAAGAGAAACGCCCCGGGCTGCTCAGTCACTAATTACCGTTACTGTACTTTTATTACAAGTATTATACTGTAAAAGCAACAGGCTGCACCCTGCTGCAGCTCCTGTGCAGAGCTGAATATTAAATATGTGCAAACAACAGCATGTTTTCAGTCTCTTGCCACATCTGTAAAGACAGTAACATCTTTTTTAAAAGCTTGTACTTCAGTAACTCCTCATTAATCAGGAACTATGGATTAAAGTACTGTAGTGTACTGTAATACTGAAAAAATGTAAGAGAAGAACTTCAGATCCTGAGTGTGTGAGGACAGAAGAATCAGCTTTATTTCAATTTTGAGGGATAAAATTTATATTTGAGTTTGATGGTTCTGTTGTCTTTGTGATTACAGGAGCTGCCCTCAGATTCAGACCTCAGCACCACCCAGTGACAGCAGACAGATCATCCAACATGTTAACTGCAAAATGAACTGATGAAAACAGTGCAAAAAAGTACCACATGTGCTGTAGTGAAAACTGCAGCTGTTTTATTGATAAAGTTAAAGACAAAAAACAAAAGGATTAATCACTCATGTAACTGTGTCACTATATATCAGCATTAACAGGACCTCAGTTTGGTGTTTCACAAAGCTGCTGATCTCAGACCTGCACAGCTTCCGTTTTAAACACTTGATGTACTCAGCTGCATGAAGAGCACATTAGATTTTCTCTAACACAATTAAATAAAACCTGATGAGGGTCAAAGGTCGTCACTTGTATGTAGAACTACAAACTTGTCATCTGGAATTCTTTCACAGTTTTTTGCAGATAGTGTGTTATTTACCATAAAGTGATTCAGAGTTATTCATACCAGAGTAACCAGAGAGGATCATATATTTTTAAATATATAATTTTCTATAGGACTGAATATAATATCTTTATGTAAAAGTCTGGAGCCTCTGGGGAGTATCCGAGTATTTATAACATTACACAAACCAAAGGTCTCCATCACAGTGTTCATGAAATGCTGGGTGTATCCATCTCCTGGATCGGGCCTACAGAGGAGTGCTGAAGATTTCCCTGTGAGGGAGCTGCTGGTGAAGATCATGAGTCCTGCTTGATCAATGCGATGAGCTTCAGTCTTCCTGGTGTTTCTTAAATGAAGCCTCTCTCAGTGGGTCAACAGAACATTTGGCACAGGACAGCTGTGATGAAGAAAGGGAAGAAGTTTCTCCAAACCTCTGGACCCAGGAAACCCAGCTTGGTCCTGATGGTCTCCCTCACTAGTTTCTCTCCAGGGTGAATGTAGCTGTTGATATAATATGGACTCTATTATTAAATGAAAAGAACAAATTAGACTACACTACTGAAACGTTCTGCTGCTGTTTTTAAAGTTTCCATGTTACCAGGCTGTAGAGGGCTCTGAAGATTTAAACAGTTTTAGATCCATTACACTCACAGTCTTATGTTGAAATCTCAAAGGACAGCATTATATTTTTGATATTAACAGTAACTCTGGGCTTCTGTAGAGTGTGCAGATGATCTCATCGCTGTCTAAAAATGGATAACAAACATAAGAAGTGCTGAATCCTTCAATAACACAGACTATTAGAGTAGCAGGTGCAGGTGTGTAGCATCGCTAACTAGCTAGTAGTGATGGCCCGCTTGAAGCTGACGCTCCAGAGCGTGTGTCGAAAAAAACAACAGACTGGTTCAGAAGCACTGTGTCGAGGCTTGCTTCGTTTGGCAAACGTCACGTGACCAGTGACGTCCGAAGCTTCATTACGCACGTAACTGCTTCGGTACCTGATTCAAATGGAACGAAGTGAATCATTTGCGGGATTTGTGGAGTGTTTTGATGGTGACAGATAGTGAACCACTGATCATTCTTCTGAGAGATTTGGTTCTGTTGTGTGGGAGTATTTTGAGTTGATTCTGGTCAATTGGGTGGGTTGTGCAGCTTTGTGTTCTGGCTGTTTGCTTTTGTTTTGTGTGTCTTTATTTTATCTGAAAACGGGAAAAACTTGAAATGTCAAAAATCTGCTTTTCATTATATAAATATCATTAAATAACTTCCATTTGACTCGTAACATTTAATGTTATAAAAAGATATATTTTCTTTAAAAAAATAATCTTAAAATGTTAGTCTACAAAATGTGCCGCAATTTAATTTATTATTATCCTCTTTAGCTGATAGTTTGTGGAGCCATAACTGCATCTCTACCAGTTTCCCTGCACTCCAGCCTCTTCTGTGCCATGTGAAGGGATTTTCCTTAAGGCAGGAGAAATTATCTCCACGAAAAGGAACAGATTCGGCCATCGCACAGTGGAACAAATTCTCTTCTTAAATAAAAATGAAAAAGGGTTACCTTCAATGCATCATGTTTTTAATTTGCAAGTTCATGAGCATTTCCCTTTCTATTTCACAATCAATTCTACCCCCAAAATATCAAAATATCAAAAATATACACCGGTAAAAATATGTACAGGAAAATTTCCCTAATATAATATTATTTATAAATATACCCATCTAGCGATTAACTGCGCAAGTACATGGAGGCAGGACCTCACAGCAGATGCATACTCCATAATGTGTTGTACATTATTATATGTATATTATATGTAACGTGGTATTTTTCAATTATTGTATTTACCAACATCAAGAAGTCACAAGCAAAGAAAGACCAAACCATGGTGCATGTTTAAACAAGGAAGGTTTACTGGTCAAAATTATTTATTAAAGAAATAAACAACATTTTTGTCACCCCCAAAAATACACGTTTAAAGCAACACAACGGCGACCCAATATCAGACAGAACTCCACTCTGTAGAGTGAGCAATCATTATGAAGCAGTCGGTTTTATTTTGTGGATTCAAGCTGCTCTTCATATTTTTGGCCACCAGATGTCACCAGAGAGGCCTGTGTTGAAAAGCTTCGAGTAATGAACCGTTTTTCAATACAAGCTTCAGAAAGCTTCATTTGGCCAACACTACTAGCTAGCAACAAGCCTCCAACACAGTGCGTATGCTAGCGGCTAATCTAGTTAACGAATTAACAACAGAGTGATTTTAGAACTATAAGACGATAAGCTGTGTGTCTTTTTTTATAACAGTGACATGGTTGTATTTACCGTAATTAAACGAGTCGTCAGTCGCGGTAAACCAGCAAAGAACTCGAGCAGCCGGGCTACGTAAAAAGTGTAGGGGGGCGTGTTTGCGGTCACGTCCAGCGGGTGTGTGGGCGGGAGCGTTACACAGTCGCTCCACCTCAAGTCACTACTGCGCAGACTCTGGCTGTGTCCGAATTCAGGGGAAGGATGCTTAAAATGCCATATTTGGATGCAATGACGTCATAGCTACACGACAAGGACTGTCCGAATTCAAAGAGCACTCAAAATGTGGCGACAAATGCGTCCTACTTTTCTGCGAATTTGAGGCTTAGCTGTGTCCGAATTCAGAGGAAGGATGCTTCGATGCCATATTTGGAGGCAATGACGTCACGGCGATGCGACGAAGGGTGTCCGAATTCAAAGAGTACTCAAAATGTGGCGACAAATGCGTCCTACTTTGCCCTGAATTCTAAGGATGGTCCGATGTATCCTTCATGTCCTACTATATCCCAGGATTCATTGCGGATCATAGAGGAGATTTGTTTCTGATAACGATGGTGGTCGAAGCAGGAGAGGAAAACACTTTCAAATGTAAGTATATGAAAATCTGGTTGTATAAAAGTTAAATTGTTATAGCGGTCGTTTTGTTAAGCTTTGGGCATCTGCATAGACATGTTTCTTTTCTTTAAAGTAACCGTAAACCAGCTTGTATCGGGGGTCCCGCGATTTTTCATGTATTGCCGCTTACATACAGCTAATTTTGATTTTTTCGAATTGGTGATATGTTGTGGGGAACAAAGACCAAATGGCTTAATTTATTAAAACGAGCAGAAAACGATCACCTCTTCACTGGGGTGAAGAATTGGGCCGCTACGGCGTGGATGTACAAGAATACATCAATTTACACATCATATTCATATGAGTGCGGTCCTATTAACCCTCATGCTGTACAGCAGCGGTCCCCGACCTTTTTTGCGCCACAGACCGGTTTATGTCAGACACGGAGCCTTTAAGGTATCGCGGATAAATACAACCACATAAAATGATCCGACCAAGACAAAAACTGTGGTATTTTGTAAATATAATAATAAACGTGAATGTACTGTGTAATTGTGTAACTTTATTAGCAGTGTCCTCCTGAAAATGCGCCAATATTGACAGTAACATCCTCCTCTCTGCCGCTTAATGCTCTCTGGTCGCTATGGTAACGTGTAAATATTTCTTTCAAAATAAGACACACAACTACAACAAGGGAAAGACTCAGGGAAACCGAGTTAACGATAAAACCCCTGAAAACCATAAATTTCACACCGGAGCCTCAACTCTGTGGCCCGGTACCAAACGACTCACGGACCGCTGCTGTACAGAACCTGTGATGTCCAGACGGTGTTCCTCTGGTGTTCTGCTGTGAAAACCTGTGGATTTAGGGATTAACATAGTTGCCATGGTTTCCTTTCTTCTCTTATTTGTTGTGTGTGATCAGGACAATTCTGGAGAGGATGGACCTGCAGGGGAAAGTCACCCCCTTGCAGGCCAGAAGACATGAGATAACTTTAAAGAATACAAAGTACGTATGTGTGTTATCAAGAAGATAATTCTCAAGAACACAAGTTAATAAATGTGCAATTACTAAGAGTTGTTGTGGTGTTTTTATTTGCCTGCTGTCATTTTTGATTTCCTCTGCCTTCAGGATTGCAAGTATCCAGGCTCAGGAGAGGGGGTCAGTGGGAAGCCCACTGCTGCTACTTGGCCCTGGTTTGCCCTCATGGATGAGGTGATAGGACAGATGCCTTCCATTAAGCCTCCTGTCCTAAACACTCCAGGGCCAAGCACAGCAGTGGGTGACCAAAACGACAGCGATGACGAAGCGGCTCAGCCACCTATGACAGGGAGAAAGAGGAAAAGAGACAGGGATGATGAGCTGCTAGACCTCATCAGAGAGGACATGAGGCAGCAAAGAGAGGCTGAGGAGAGGAGAGCAGGAGAGGACGGACAGACTGTTTTCACTTCTAGAAAGATTAGTTCCCAAATGAGTTATGTATTGAGAAATTTATTTATTTGAATATATTTGTTACATTGTTATATGTGTTGCATTAGTTTAAAGGTTTTATGTTATTAATAAATTGATTCAAACAAACAGTAATTGTCACTGAACTCAATTTGATTTACAGGCATTTGTAACACGTATGAACATGACGCTAACTTTGAACAATATTACTTGGATATTTATTTGATAGCAATAAAGTAAATAACAATAACAATTAAACAAGAATATTTCAAATATACAGTATGTAAAGATGGAAAAACAATATTTTCAGTTGTTCACACAGGATTAACCTGAGTGACCTGTTCCTGGACCGTTTCTTGAACAACTGTAATAGATTACAGGAAGTCTCTGGCAGTGTTGCTGAAGCTGCCCGAGCAAGATCAGACGTGGATGAGCTGCTGCAACTGAGACCTGCGGTTTGTCTTTTCTGGTGGGCGAGTGGAGAATCACACAGGGTGGTCTGCAAAGAGAGCTTCAGGATGCTTCCTCCCACTGTCCACTGCATCCTCCATCCACAGGGTTTGCAGGGCTCACTCATGGCTGCCACACCACTAAGATGTTTACAGAGATATGCAAGCAGGAGATGGTGGATATTATTAGTATAATACTTGTAACTCTGTAGCAGACAACAGTTTGATAAAGTGCTATGTAAAAAAACAAACAAACAAAAGATTAGATTCTATACGTTTCAAAGATATTTAGTTTATATATTTTATATGATACAGTACATGTGTGAGAATGACCGATGTTGTGGCAAAAAATGATCGTCTGCCAAAAACTGATTTCCATTTTTTGCCCTAAACCGATTGCTCGTATTTAACCTGCTATGAATAACTTGTTGGTCTATAATACGTGAAACATGTCAAATGTTTCCCTCATTAATGATATCAAGTCACTTTGAGCCACCAGCAACATTCCTGTAACAAGGTAGAAGCTGCAATCAGTTTTTGGCAGTGACTTTTATATATCCTTTATTTATCCAGTTAAAAAAAAAATCTTATTGACATTAGAAATTTATTTTTTAAGAGTGATCTGGTCAAGAGGACAGCAGACAGCGCAACAAATATATCAATTGTACCTACATTATAACCAGAGTTATAAAGATACTTGAACAACAGGTAATTATTGTATATATAAAACCCCTTAGTAAACCATGTTCACCGAAGTCTATTTACCAACATACATAAAGATATTTCACATATTACACTCGGAAACATTGGAAATCAGTTTTGGCAGGCGAACACTTTTTTGGCACAACGTCGGCAATATTTCAATTATCCGTGTAATTAGCTACGTAATTCCTAAATGCGTGTAGATTAAAGGAAATTATTTTACCTGGATATGATTGTATCTGATGAGCCTAAGGTACAAAACGTGCGGGCGGCGACGATAAGGTTTTTCTAGCTCCTCGAGAAATAAAATTGTCCAAACAACGGAGCAACATTTCTGGGTCAATTTTAAAGTTTTCGTGCTGTGGCGCTAGCGTCCGGAAAAACACGCAAGTAAGGGCGGAGTTGAAGGCTAGGAGGCTGTCCACAGCCCGTCTGTTATGTTGGATACTCATTGTTTGTTCAATAAAGTTTCTATGGAGAAAAAAAGGGGGCTGTCCAAGCCGCTCACTTCCTGACTACCCGTCCGTCTAAGGACACTACCTTGTGACGTAGGTAGGTAGTGTCCTTATGAGCATCCTTCCCCTGAATTCGGACACAGCCTCTGGCTCCAAATTTGCAAGATGGCAGCCTCCACAAGCGGGATATTTTGGCTTCATTTTTGCACAATGGGAGGAGGCGGAGTCGCGTCGTCCATGTTTTCTACTGTCAATGGTGTGAACGAAGTCTGGCTCCTTTAATCCTGCATGACAAACCTCAGGATGCAGGTTATTATTACTCTTTCCTGCTGGCACACCTGTCACACCTGAGAGTCAGCTAGAAACTTACAGTGACGTGGACATCATGGAAAGACTGCCAGACTCTGTAATACTGTAAATGATCAGTGACTCAGGTTAACACTAAACTTTAAACAGTCCCTCTGTGTCTCTGTGTGTGCTGAACATCTAGAATTAGGAGTGAGTCAGGCTGCATCAGCAGAATCTGTTATATGTAAATATCAGTATTTTCTATTCAGGTGTCGGGAAAATATGTAAGATTACAGTGAAGCGATGTACCAGATTAATCCCTGGCCAAAGGTATCGTACTTAAATCAGACTACTGAACCAGCCACATCAGCCTTTTGTCTGTTTAAAGTAGACTTAAAATGAACTGCAGGTTCCTGAGAGGTGGACTGTGAGCACAGAAACACATGTTCATACATACAGCTGCAGCAAGCTTACATTAATTTTAAATCGATTTGTTACTCTGATGTCTGTCTCTCTGTTAGTCCTCTGACAGACTGGTACCTGTCCAGGTGTGCTCTACCTATGACTACTGGGACAGGCTCTAGCCCCCCCCCCCCCTCCCACTGTGAACCTGAATTGAATATTCAGAAGAAAATGAATGGATAGACTGACATTTGTTTAAATACTTCTAGAAATCTGAGCTGTTGGTGTGTCCTTGGATTGTGTGGTAATAATATTAGAGCTGGCAATCTTTCTTACTGAATCTCTACTATGAGTCATGTTACCTGAGATTAATTCTATGTTTACCTGACAGCCTGGACAAATGTGCTGTGTGAAGGATGTAAATCAAATCAGATCTTAACTGCTTACATTTAAGGAGCCTGGTCATATTTAATTGTAATATGAACCAATGATTTTCTGATTGCTGATTCTAAGAGAGTCTTTGTGGAAATCCTGTTTGGCTTTTTGTCATTTTAATTCTCTTTTCCGTTTGCCAGAACAGTTCTCCACAGTCGCTGTCTACATGGGTCAGTGGGACCAAGAAGCACTCTGCTAATGTGGGACTCTGACCAGCAACATCCAGCAAGACCCAGGTAGCGTTTTCTATCTCCCAGCTGGAGTTTTTTGTTTGTGACGGGAGAGTCAGATTTTTGTTGAGGCTGGAGGAACAGCCTCACACTTGCAGAGGTAAGTCAGTTTGCAGAGATCCCTCCCACCCTGGCTTTTATGTGGCAGATTTCATATCTGAAACAGTAATATTTCACTGACTGCTGCTTATACCACAGGTTAATACACGCTACTGATCCCTGATGGGAGAATCATCACCTCTGCCAACAAAGAAGCCTGGTGGATGTTTGTTTACAGTCTGATGATGGGACACCATGCTCTGCATCTTCAAAGTTTGTCTCTTGCTTATTATTCATACACAGTAATGTGAAGTATGCTTATATCTAGTATAACTGGACCGACCTGGTGCTCTTCATTTATGGAGGCTGTTGAGTCTGAATGTTGGATGTTGTGTATCTCGTGTTCTCTGGGCTTTGTTGTCCTCAGTCTTTTTGCAGGCTCAGAAAACAAAACCAGGAGACCTGTAAATGTTTCTTCTCCAATTGGATGATGATAAGACTGTGACATGGGATGCCACCTTTAGTCTTGTGATGAAGCAAAGCTCAGGAAGAAGTGTGATTAAATGGTACCCACATGTGTGCTGCTGAGAAGGATGTACAGGGGCACCTGCAGCCAAATCCAAGCCTCAGGTTAGTTGTAGTTGCAGAATGCTTTAGGCCTGAGACAGCTGAGGCATCAAATGTTTGATTAAAGCGATGAAAAAGAGAAGTTTCTTCCCTGTAATTATCACTTTTTAAAATCTTTAGCAACTTCAAGTCTGTCAGCGTGCTGAGGTCACAGAAACAAGAAAAGCAGCTTCAGACTTCAGAGTGTTGTTTACAGTTTTCTGTCATCATGAGCTCCCCTGAAGTTTATCACTATTAGGCAAGCAGTAAGTCCACAGTACTGTTTTACTTTCTGAAATCTGTATTTGAGAATGAAGAATGTTGCAATGTATTTTTGTTCAATATTTAATTCATTCAAGAAAATATATATTCTTACAATTTATCAAAGTAATTTATCAAAAAAAAAATATACATATATATATGTATATTAGTTTTGATAAATTACTTTGACACCTGAATTGAAAATACTATATTGTATTCATACAGAATCAATATGGTATCATTGTCTGTCTGTTCACTGATTGCTGAAACTAAGAGCTAGTTTGATCTGTGTAGATCTAAAGTATCCAAACCCAAACACTGATGTTTCTTCACCCCTGTGTGTGTGATATGTGACTTCCTACATGCTGGCGGAGCCGCAGTTTGTGCTCACAGATGGTGACGGTGTGGAGAGACGGTGGTGTTTCCTCAGAGGAACTAGCAGAGTCACAAAGGGCACCAGTCCATCTCACCACCTTGACTTGCTGACTGATGCTCGTCTGCACTGCACAGAGGAAATCAACTGACCGAGGTTTGTCCAGTGAGGTGTTATGAAATGTATATTTTACATCTTCTATGCTCATAGATATGTTTTTGTTGACAGAGGCTCTGCAGAGGTTAGACAAAGCAGAGAAAATTACAAGTCTGATCTCTCATCAGAGGCTGCAGATAAACCACACACAGCTAAAATAGAAATAGTTGTGAGTTTTAGTATTGAATGTTCTTTATACAGCCACATGTTGTACACAGTATACGTGCTTTACACCTTACTGTGATTTACTGGGATATTTGTTGCCTGATGTTCAGCAGGAATGGAGAAACTGAATCAAAGGGAAATATTTTTGCTGATTTTGTAATGTTGTGAGTAAATCTTCAATATTATTTATTTGCTTGGTTATTTTAGGAGTGTTTCTGAGTGAGGGAGAGAGGAGTCATCATCCAGGTAAAGTGACGTGAATCAGTGGGTAAACTTGTCTCTGCTTTCAAAGGAGATACTCTTAGAGAGAGATGATCCGAGTCATCCTTAAGTGTTAGTGCTTTCAAATACACAAACATTTTGACTGTAATACAATTAAATCTTTGCATGTGTGTTTTCAAACTCTCAGATGGGCAGGATATCAGTCTTGGACTGTCTAACCTGCCGGAGCAGCACTGAATGATCACCACACATGAGCATGTTCCTGCAACATTCAGCATCTGATCCTTGTTCATCTGTGTGCTTCTGCTTTTGGTAAGTAGAGTTACCTAACTACAGTAACTCCAAACACATGCCATCCATTTCTAACGGCCTGGTTACTTCCTGTCAGTTATTTTAGAAACCATGTGGTCACCTGACCTAACACTGTTTCTTCTTCTTCCCCTTAATGTTGAAGTGTCAAATGTCAACCAGCTGGAGAGGAAACTACACCAGTGTACTGGGATGTTTCAGCAACACGTGCCAGATGCTGTTCCTTCATGGTGACATCACCAGAGACAGCCCCGCCCACCTCAGGACCTCGCCATTGATCATGATGATTATAATGATGACAGCGAGCGGAACTAAGACTGTAAAAATCCACGACCAGAATGTTTAGATGCTTTCTAATTATTCATGAATACTGAGAGCCTCTTTCTGTGTTTTGTCTGGTTTGGTTTTTTACCTCATTTGTTACTAACAAAGTTCACCAAACTCACTCAGTTTACATTCTGTATGTTTCCATCTTTACCAGCCACACTCTAACTGCATTTAAGAAAATAATCCTTAGAAATTGTCGTTTTTCTCTTTTGTAATTGATGATAATTCAGTGAATATACTGCGCTGCTTCCTTTTATTTCGTCTCACATTGCTTTAAGTTTTTCAGTGTCCAGTTATTTTTTACTGCTGTTTGAATTCTCTGTATGTTTGACCTGTAGACTGTCTGTGAAGGTTCTCATTCATCCAGGTCATCGTAGTCAAAGGAGTTTGCAAAGAAAAGCGTCTGGCATTCAAGCAACTTAAAGAAGTCCAGACGCTTTTCTTTGCAAACTCCTTTGACGACCTGTAGACTGTTTAATGGACTGCTTGTCTTCCTGTTTGTAACCGCCGCCTGTTTTTGACTAAAGATTAGATTTCTGACTTTAACACAGCCTCTGCGTGTCCTCCCTTTGTGTCCTCTTCCTCTGTGAATGTGTTGCATGTGTCACAGATTCATTTATTAACAGCTTTCCCACAGTGAGTTGCATCAGCAGTCATTCACAGCACATTTCAGAAGGATTCAGATTAATACAGTGATCTTATAGTCAGAATTATCCTGACAGACTGCCACTGTAAATTATCTTTCATCAGGTCAATTTTAAAGTTCAGTATTTCAAAGCAGGCGTTATGAAAAATCATACTGGCATTAGGACCAATGTTCCCTCTGATTTTTCATGTGTCTGAGCGAATACACAAACTCCCTGAGCGTCCCTTGGACCACTGTGAGCGACATCAGACGTGTGCACTGTGGTCACGCCAGCATCGAATCCATCCAAGTTACATGGTTCATTAAAATAATCAAATTACAGCATTTACATTTATGTTAGACTACTTTTAAACTGCTTTAGCCCACTTACAATGAAAATGTAAAAAAAAATCTAGTCATTGACCTGTGTAGTATGTTAACACTATTGGAAGTAAAAATAACTTGAACTCCAATTTCGAAAACACAACTTTCTTTCTTTTTAAAAAAAGCTCTGACTTGTATTATGAGTCTGTGGTCTGGGAGAGAGTCTGTAACTCTCTGTCTGCAAAATACAGTATATAATGTCCAATGTTGGGCAATTAATTATATAGTTACTCCTCAAAAAAGTAACTCAGTTTGGCAAACAACAAAGTGTTTTGCAGCTATTTTTTTTTAATGCAGCCAAGGCGTTTTTAAATAAACATTTCAAACTATTTACAGTTGCCACACAAATTATTTGTGCCACTCCAAAAAATAATTTCTGTCCCCTATGAGATAAAGGAGAACAACAGCCTGATACCTGCAGGCCTGACAACAGGAGATGTATCACTGCTGTAACACCTGTAACATTCAGCAGCCGCCTCATTGTTCTGACGCACACAACAAAACTACACACTAACTACACACTAACTACACAAGATTTGCGCTAAACGTCTCAAATCTCTCACATCTCAGAACACCGCCGTCACTCCTAAAACTTCGCCCCCGTTTCTTAACAACTAGATGCCACGTTGCCATATCATTTTTTTGATTGGTCGACACGGTACTTTTTTGGACGAATAGGGAAGAGAGCGGGGGGTGGGGGGTTGTTTTTGCTCACAGATGGAGAGTGCTTTGGAGCCTTTTTTCTTATAAAACGCAGTTTTTACCGTTTCTTCCCGCAGTAAATATAAACAACGACAGTATTCAGGAAGAAAACCAAACATTGCATATTTTTTTTATCACAACTCTGGTTTTACGTGGCCTATCAACACAATTTAAAAACTGGTATAAAGTCCACACTTTTTCCGTCAATTGTTCGTCTGTCCTGCTCACATCTCCAATGGTGGGACACGTCAATAACGTGGCTTCACTCCACATCAGCCACGCCGCTTTGCTAGCTAAAACTCCGGTGTCGGCACATAAGGACGCTGTCATAGCCTGTCAACGACGTTGATTGGCTGCGTATACGAATGTGAATCCCATTATTGGCTGGACTATGGGGTAAGGTGGCATCGTTCTAATCCCATACGGGTGTCATGTCTGTGTGTAGGCAGGCAGGAAGAGAGGACCCAAAATGCAGGACTCGCGGAGGCAGAAGTAACTCAAAATACACAGCTTTATTGTGGGTAAGAAGCAGAACAAGAAAACACTAACTAAACTGGGGAAACAGAATAACTAGGCAGGTTGACAGGCTGGCGAACAGAACACACAGAGGAAGCGAGGGTGAACAGACGTTAACGACGCGACACCGAGTAGGGGAAGACACAGACACTAAATATAAGAGGTGAACGGAACGAAGAGGAAACAGCTGGGAGACACGGCTGACGCTGGTTACACTGACGAGACAGGGAGAGCACAAAGCTGAACGCACTGACATAGGACACGGACCTACAAAATAAAACAGGAAGCACATGACAGACAGAGACACAGACGCAGACTTGCAAGCATAATGACATCATGGACAGACAGAGGGACATACGGACAGAGGAGACTAAGCACAGGCAACCTAAACTAAACATGAGGACAAGATAGCAAAACCTAAACCAGAAATAATAATCATCATCATCATCGGACGGTTAAAGAATCAGGATATAATTATAATCAAAACAGTATCACCAAAGAATAAGAACTAATCCATAATGCAAAGATAAACCAAAACCTAAGGAACTCAAAATGCTGGGTCGAACCGACCCAGGACCGTGACAGTACCCCCCCCTCAAGGGCTGGCTCCAGACAGCCCAACAGAAACACAAAAACTGACCAAAGAACAGAAAACAACCCAACCAGGGCGGGCGGCGGGGGTCCAGGACGGAGGGACAGAGTCCAAAAACAAACCAAAAACCCCGAAGGTCAAGGAAAACAGATACAGAAACAGTTCAGGGGGCCGACCCGGAGGCCGACAGTGCAGGAGGCCAAAACAGTTCAGTTCCGGACGCCGGACGCGTGAACGGCAACGGCGGCGACGGACAAACAGTTCCGGGGGGCGGCCGTGCGGACGGCAACGGCAGGCAAACAGTTCTGGGGGCCGACCGTACGGACGGCAACGACGGTGGTGTAGAAATAGTTCTGGGGGCCGACCGCGTGCATGGCGGCGGCGGCGGCAGAGCAAGTCCGGAGGCCGGCCACGCGGAAGGCAGTAGCGGCGTTCAGGTGGTCGTCCACGCGGAAGGCGGGGGCGGCTACGGAAGTCCGGAGGCCGGCCACGGTGGTGATGATGCCCAACAAGCAGCCTGACAAATGACCGATGATGTCGAGGCGGCAGTTTGGGACCTGAAGGTGGCGTGATCCCTGCAGCACCAGACGAGGCCGAGGCCGAGGCTGGACCAGACGAGGCCGAGGCTGGACCAGACGAAGCTGAAGCCGAAGGGGAGGCTGCTGCAGGCGATGCTGAAGCAGATGAGGAGGCTGCTGCAGGTGACACCGTGGATGATGCTGAAGCTGGACCAGACGACGCTGATGAAGCCGGGGCTGGACCAGGCGACGCTGAGGATGAAGCCGGGGGCTGGACCAGGTGACGCTGAGGATGAAGCCGGGGGCTGGACCAGGCGACGGCGAGGATGAAGCCGGGGCTGGACCAGGCGACGGCGAGGATGATGAAGCAGGAAGCTCCAGCTGACGAGTCTTGGGGCTGGACCAGGCGACGGCGAGGATGATGAAGCAGGAAGCTCCAGCTGATGAGTCTTGGGGCTGGACGGGCTCCTCGGGCCCTCCAGCTGACGAGTCTTGGGGCTGGACGGGCTCCTCGGGCCCTCCAGCTGACGAGTCTTGGGGCTGGACGGGCTCCTCGGGCCCGCCAGCTGACGAGGCAGGAAGCTGGACGGGCTCCTCGGGTCCTCCAGCTGACGAGGCAGGAAGCTGGACGGGCTCCTCGGGCCCTCCAGCTGACGAGGCAGAGGGCTGGACGGGCTCCTCGGGCCCTCCAGCTGACGAGGCAGAGGGCTGGATGGGCTCCTCGGGCCCCCCAGCGAAAACAGTCTCAGAACCAGTGGGCACCGGGGCCCCTGGTACACACAGAGCTGAACCAGTAGGCGCACGGGCCTCTGGCAGGAACGGATCAGGACCAGCAGGCACACGGGCCTCTGGCAGGGACGGAACAGAACCAGCAGGCACACGGGCCTCTGGCAGTGACAGAACAGGACCAGCAGGCACACGGGCCTCTGGCAGTGACAGAACAGGACCAGCAGGCACACGGGCCTCTGGCAGGCATGGAACAGAACCAGCAGGCCCGGGGACCTCTGGCAGGCACGGAACAGGTTGCGCTGGCTTCTTTACGTCCAGGGGGCCAGAGCTAACCGAATGCTGATATCCACCCTCTGGGGAGGCCCTGGAGAGAGTAAGAGTCTCAAATGTAGCCAGGTCTTCAGGAGCAACGAAAGTCGGTGTGGGGCTATTCTCCTCCTGAAAATGAGTGGGTGGAGATGGTGGCAATACAAGAGAGTGCACTGAACTCGACTGAACAGGAGGAGACTGAACTGACTGGAGAACAGGAGGAGACTGAACTGGGGACCGCCGGGCAGCTAACTGAGCTTCTGGCTGAAGAGGTGTTTGTAGTGAGCATGAAGAGGGTGGTGGCCTATGTTCTCCTGAGCACAGTTTAACCCGCTGGATGGGCTCAGAGGAAACAGTTTTCTTTGGGTTCCTCTGCTCTGAGTGGAGAGGTAAAAAACAGTCTTTAGCAGGCAGGCTGAGCTCGTCTGGGTTCTTAGCAGAAATAGGGGGCAAAGACGGCTCGACTGAGCTGCCAGTGGGGGGGAAGACCAGGCTGCACTAGCCCAATAGTATCAGGAAATGCTAGTTTAGCAGCAACAAGCGCTTCTCTGGAATTTTTAGTCTCTGAGTTAACCTTCGGTTTATCAGGTATGGTTCTAGGCTCCAAAGGAGAATGAACAAAGTCCTTTAAATCCCCTGAGATGGAACAGCCCTCCTCAGACGAGACAGAGAAAGTGTTTTTGTCACTCACCCCAGCCGGCTGCTCAGAAGTTCCCGAATCCAGCTGAGGCAAGGGGTGCCGGCGGCATGAGCGGCGTTTCCTCCCAGACGAGGGAACAGAAGTGGCGGAGGAAACTGGTGATGGAGGAGGGATGAAAACTTCCTCCTCATCCTCTGACCACATCGCTGCCAAGAAGGAGGCCGGTGAATTAGGCTTGGAACAGCACGCGGAGGAATCCCGCGGCAGAGGTGTGGAAACGCCTCTCCCCCGTGATCGTCGCTGCTGCGTAGCGGGAAGCTCCGTGCTCCACGGGTGCTGCTGCGGTGGCTTCGGGTTAGCAAACTGGGAGCGGGCAAAAGCTGCAAGCTCCCGAGCTTGTAGCACCTCCTGGGCCTCGTGCAGCTGGTCCATATAGCCCATAAATCCTCTTAGCTGGCGCAGGTGAGGATTTCCCTCCAGGATGGCTTTGATAGCGTTAATCCCAACCGCCATAGTCTTAGTGTCTTTAGTGTGGGAAATCCGCTTCATCAAACCTTGGATGCGGGAGAGATCATACTCCCGGGACAAGTCCGCTGGGTCCTGGTTGTGGTCGCGTCGTTCTGTCATGTCTGTGTGTAGGCAGGCAGGAAGAGAGGACCCAAAATGCAGGACTCACGGAGGCAGAAGTAACTCAAAATACACAGCTTTATTGCTGGTAAGAAGCAGAACAAGAAAACACTAACTAAACTGGGGAAACAGAATAACTAGGCAGGTTGACAGGTTGGCGAACAGAACACACAGAGGAAGCGAGGGTGAACAGACGTTAACGACGCGACACCGAGTAGGGGAAGACACAAGAGGTGAACGGAACGAAGAGGAAACAGCTGGGAGACACGGCTGACGTTGGTTACACTGACGAGACAGGGAGAGCACAAAGCTGAACGCACTGACATAGGACACAGACCCACAAAATAAAACAGGAAGCACATGACAGACAGAGACACAGACGCAGACTTATAAGCAAGCGTAATGACATCATGGACAGACAGAGGGACATACGGACAGAGGAGACTAAGCACAGGCAACCTAAACTAAACATGAGGACAAGATAGCAAAACCTAAACCAGAAATAATAATCATCATCATCATCGGACGGCTAAAGAATCAGGATATAATTATAATCAAAACAGTATCACCAAAGAATAAGAACTAATCCATAATGCAAAGATAAACCAAAACCTAAGGAACTCAAAATGCTGGGTCGAACCGACCCAGGACCGTGACAACGGGAGCAGCCAGTCACTTACTGACTAACACTGCAAAACAGAATTGCTAAAGTATTAACTTTAATTTCAATTCAGGTTAGATTTTTTTGTGCGCAACGCAGATTTTCTGTGCGCAGAGACCGTGCCAGCAGTGCGCAATTGCGCACGTGCGCAGCTTAGAGGGAACATTGATTAGGACTGTAACAATATGTACTTACAAAGTCAAAGTTTTTTTAATTATGCTAGAATATTGGAAGACAATCAACTTTTAGTGTTTTCTGCATATGAATTATACTGAAATAGAGATGGTGACCCTAACTGTACAGAAGCACTAAACAACTGACAATCTAACAAACATTACTGGCCTGAGCCGTCATGCACAGTGAGTCTGATGCTGTGCTGTGAGAGTCTGACAAGCATGTTTCTGGTCAGTTTGGAAGAAATAATATCACAATGTTGATCTTTTTTTAATATTCCTTCTCTTTTACAACATAAACTGTGATCAAAGCTACTTATGTTCACAGCATGTAATAATAGTGACAGTCCAGTGCATTGTGGTCTGTTGAGCTAGGGTTAGGGTTAGCAATTCAGACATATGTAATCAATATTACTCTTGGTGGATACAACAAACACCCAGGAATTCATATTATAATTTGATTTTCATGAAATATTCATATTCAGTATCAGTCATTTTATATTATAACCACGTATCCACCCAGGCTCATGGTGGGGCAGGGCTCTGTCCTGGGATGCTTGAGTGAAAGGTAATGTACACCCTGACCAGGTATCCAGTCTGTCACAGTTGTTTTCAATATTTGGTTCTAAAATATGAGTGGAAACAAAAATCCAACTAGGATTCTTGCATATGATGGCTGAAGTCTGTCTTTGACTGTATTGTCCAGCTGATCCATCAAACCCCTAGCAGATAGAGCTGGGCGATATAAGATTTTTTCATATCACGATATGTTTTTTTCATTTCAGGCGATAACGATATATATCACGATATAAGCCAAATAACTATATTTGTAAGATTTAAATGTGCCGTTGCTCACAAGTAAAATGTGAAATAATCAGCAGCTTGTTTTGATTTAAATATTTATTTCCCATAATAAGTTCAACAGGGTAGATGTACTTAAGGAACATGAGACTTCAGTTTCAGATAAATAAAGGCAAATATTGCAAACTACACAAAAGGCAGCCGCTAAAGCGTTTAAGTTTCAAAATAGAAAGAAAAAAAAGAAAGCTTGGACACTGCTAATGGACAGGTTTTTGATGGGGCGCCCACGCAAATGCAAAGCAGGAGATGAAGCATCGCCAAATATGTTTCCAAACCAACTTCCTTCCAAGCCAAAGACTAGAAAATATGGTGAAGCATATCCTCCCTTTGGCTTCACCTGCACAAGTGCCAAGGTAGGTCTCCCCTGCAAAATTAGTTTCCCTTTGTCGGGAGCAGCGCTGGGCTCTCCAAATCACGGACAAACAGGATCCCACATTCTTGATTTTTAGTTCACAAACACTTCTTGTAATAACTAACTACTCCTGACATTTTGGACATGTTAGCTCTTTATGCAGTAAAGTTACAGCGGGATACAAATAATATCAGGCTGATCCTGCCGTAATTTGTTCCCCCGGTTCAAATCACGGACAAACAGTATCCAACAGCTGTTTATGTGTTTAAACCCATTTTGCACAGAGAGGCATTTTTTGAAAAATGTATTGACAGCAATGTTGAATATTATTACACAGGAAAAAAAAACAACTACACGTAAAATAATTACACCATGACGCCTCTGCCTTTCTAAATGGAGGGACAGTAACTGTGTGTAAGCGTGTAAAACCTGAAGATAGAGACAAAATACTGTTACTGTTAATCTGACTATCTGCCATTCTGCAATTCATCTCATGTAAACAATAACGTGGCGCACAGCGTGACGTGAAAAAAGAGGGGGTAACATTTTTCTTGTAAAACAAAGGGGGCCTGGCAAAAAAAGTTTGGGAACCACTGCTTTAGTCTGACAAAAGCCGAATGACGAATTAGCGCTTTCAGTCAGAGATCGAGCATGCACCACTTCATTGTATGTCCAGACTTGCTTTCGGCACAATTTACAGTGCGCGCTACTCTTTTTTGTCAGACTTGAAATAGCTGAAATACCTTCACACTACTGAACTTCTGTGGCCCTTCCGTTCGACAAGCTCTCCGGCATTGGAACCATCATCTGTTTTTTCTTCGGTAACCTTCGCTCACGCTCTCGGTTGATTTTTCTCTAGTCAGCAAACTCATTTCCTCCATTACCCGGGGTCCGTTCTTCGTACCTCGCTTACTACATCCAAGATCAAATGACACATCCAAGATCAAATCATCGCGCTAACTTTGAGCTCGCTAATCCGGTTCTCCGAACACACCTGTTGTTGACGATTAGTATAGCTGGATGAAGTAATCTGAGATCACTGGGTGGCTTAAAAGGGGCTACACATCGATAGTAGAAACACTGATCGGCAACCCTGTGATTGGTCGGCGAAGATGTCGAAGGAGCGCGCTCAGTATTTCACGGCAGCAGACCAAGAACTCTTGATTGAGGGATTTCAGGAGTTTCAGAGTCTAATTAAAACGCAGGGGAACACTGCAAAGGCTGCAAAAGCAAGGAAAGAGGGCTGGCAGAAAGTTGCTGACAAATTAAACTCGTAAGTGATCCATGATATTACATTATATCATGTGATATTATATTATACCACATTATATTATATTACATCATATCCTCTTTCACATTAGAGCCACAACAGGACCCACTAACATGGGAACAAGTAAAAGTGAAATATAAGAATATTCTACAGAATGGTAATATTTATCACTTATATTGCTTTTAGTCTCTTGAAAAGACCATGCAAGGGGTGACTGAAGCATGCACAGTAAGTTGGGAGATAGATATAGATCTCTCTCTCTCTCTCTCTCTCTCTCTCTCTCTCTCTCTCTCTCTCTCTCTCTCTCTCTCTCTCTCTCTCTCTCTCTCTCTCTCTCTCTCTCTATCTCTCTCTATCTCTATCGATCGATCGATCGAGAGAGAGAGAGAAAGAAAGAAAACCATACCCTCACGGGAGAATCGATATCTCTCTATGAGCACACTGTCGCGCTGAGCTAAAGGATCCTGTCTATCCCGCAATATCCGCTGAATTCTGAAAACTCTCCTTATCAATCTTGCTGTCACGGTGAGTTGTGTGGCTGTCAGTGGCTGGACCCACGTGCAGGACTCGGAGACAAAGCATGAACTTAAACGGCAGCTTTATTTGCTGGAGAATCACGCTTGGCATTACATAAACAACAACTTAAACTTAACTAGACCGGAGATGCTGACGGTAGACGACAATGAACACACACACAACCAATGTGGAGGACGCAACAACAGGCAGGGAAAAACACAGGGCTTAAATACATACTGAGGTAATTAGGGAATGTGAAACAGGAGGAGAGCACAGCTGGGACTCAGACATCACAAGACAAGGGGAGGCAAAACTCAACACACTGACATAGTACACAGACTTTCAAAGTAAAACAGGAAACTGAACAGAAGTAACAGAACCACAACCTAAGAACTAGAACACAAGAAATGCCAAGGAACTAGGGATACTAACAACAGAAATCAAAACACATCATGAAATCAAGGAAAACTTAATACAAACAGAAAAACACTGAGTCCACAGACTCAGGACCGTAACAGTACCCCCCCTCTAAGGGCTGGCTCCAGACAGCCCAAACCCAAAAACCAGAGACACAGAAAAACCAAAAACAACCCAACCAGGGCGGGCGGCGGGGGTCCAGGACGGAGGGACCAAGACCAAAACAAAAAGGGCACAGGAGCACAGAACAGTCCCAAACGGAATAGGCGTCAAGACATCAAAAACACCTAGATCCGGAGGCCGGCCCGGAGGCTGACGACACAAAAGCCCATCGCTCAACAGTTCAGGAGGCCGGCCCGGAGGCCGACGACACAAAAGCCAAAACAGTTCAGGGGGCCGGCCATGCACACAGCAACAGTGACGATAGGCAAACACTTCTGGAGGCTGACCGTGCATCCGGCAACGGCGGCGGCGAAACGAATCAGGAGGCCGACCACTGGGAAGGTAATGGCAGCCACTGAGCAGGTCCGGAGGTCGTCCTCGACGGCCATGATGCAAACTTAGAGGCCTGGAAAGCGGCCGGCAGAGGCGAGGCGGAGCAGGACGAGCTGGGCCAGACGAAGCAGAAGCAGAAGCTGGGCCAGACGAAGGCGGAGCAGAAGCAGAAGCAGAAGCTGGGCCAGACGAAGGCGGAGCAGAAGCAGAAGCTGAAGCTGGGCCAGACGAAGGCGGAGCAGAAGCAGAGGCTGAAGCTGGGCCAGACGAAGGCGGAGCAGAAGCAGAGGCTGAAGCTGGACCAGGCGGAGCAGAAGCAGAGGCTGAAGCTGGACCAGGCGTAGGCGGAGCGGCTGCGGAACCTGAGGGCAGCGGAGCGGCTGCGGAACCTGAGGGCAGCGGAGCGGCTGCGGGCGTGGATGATGATGCGGCTGCGGGCGTGGATGATGATGCGGCTGCGGGCGTGGATGATGATGCGGCTGCGGGCGTGGATGATGATGCGGCAGGCGGCGATGATGACGATGTGGGTGACGGCTGAACAGCCCTCCCCGGACCGCCAGCCGACGGAAGGATGTGCTGTCTGGGTCTTCCAGGACCCTCAGCTAAAGAGGTGTGGTGCTGGGTGGGCTCCACGGACCCACCAGCAGACGTGGCATAAGGCTGGACGGGCGACTCCGGCCCTCCAGCTGACGACACTTGAGGCTGGACGGGCGACTCCGGCCTTCCAGCTGACGACACTAAAGGCTGGCTGGGTTCTCCCGAACCCCCAGCTGACAACACTTGAGGCTGGACGGGCTCCTCGGGCCCTCCAGCTGACGACACTAAAGGCTGGCTGGGTTCTCCTGAACCCCCAGCTGACAACACACGAGACTGGACGGGCTCCTCGGGCCCTCCAGTTGACGACACTAAAGGCTGACTGGGTTCTCCTGAACCCCCAGCCGACGACACTTGAGGCTGGCTGGGTTCTCCCGAACCCCCAGCCGACGAGACATGAGGCTGGACGGTTGACCGAAACAGAAGTTGTAGTGGTGGTCGTGATGATGGTTGTGCTGGGTGTAGTGGTCGTTGAACTTGCAACAAAGCGAGTAACCGACTCTCAGCAACTCCTCTCCGGGGAACAGGGAGGAGTACTGGGCCCGGCCGAACATCAGCCATCCCCACCTGAAGAACAGATACAGGTCCAGGGAAGAGCTGCGTTCTGGCTGCCTTACCCCTTGGGGCCGGTGTGGGTGCAGGAGCTAGCTGGACCGCCGCTGCTCCCACCCGAGGAGCTGAAACGGGTGCAGGAGTCAGCGGGGTCTCAGCTGCCCCCACCCAGGGAACCAGAACAGGCACAGGCAACGACCAGGCACCCGCCATCCCCACCCGAGGAGCAGATACGGGTGCAGGGATGAGCGGAGCCATAGTCTGCCTGGGAACTGGAAATGGATGCGGAGAGCAGAGCAAAGGAGCTGTAACCGTCACAGGGAAAACCAGGTTTATGGTACCAGACGTGGTTCTAGAAAACCGAGACTTACGGCAGGCTGACCTTGGTAAGACTGCTACTCCAAAGTCGTCCAGGTTAACGTTAGCAGTTTTAGAAAAGATAAGTTCAGGGGTAGTCACAGGTGCTGGAGAAATCATACAAGCGGTATCTGAAGAAACTGGATGCGAAGCAACATTAAACACAGTCTTACAAAACCCAGCCTGGGAATTTGCACACACAGTGTCCAGGGCTACTGGCTGAAAAGCATGGCGCACAGAGTTGTACAGACATGATCGTGGAACCGAAACTTTAACTTGAGCAACCAACTCTGCAGTGTTCAAACCAAGCATTTTTGCCAGCTTGTTAACAGCAGATGACACCTTGTTGCTCTTAACCTGGACAGTCACAGAACCCATAGTCTTGAAGAGTTCACAATGAGCAACACAAACAGTCTTTGAATAAGCATACTCTGGGCTTGTGAAATTTAACTCAGGGGAGATTATGGAAACATGAGGTTTATCACAGGCAGCCTCAGAATGAACTGGCTGATGAGCCGCGTAACACATGGGTGAAGCAACACCAACAACAATCTCATGAGGTGTAGCCTGAACAGCATAGATGGAACTTGGCTGGGAAATTGAACTGTCCCTGTTTAGTTTAGGAGTAGGAGAAATTGTCTTTTGATCAACATTTTTAATGTCCTGAGTGAGATTATGATTGTCCAAGTCAGAAAATTCCATAACAGATTCACATATGTAATCTACACCTGAAAGCTCACAATCGACTAGTACTCCCGAAGCCATCGTTGTACTGTTAACTGATCCAAAAACAGGTGGCTCGGAATCAACATAACTTGGCTGAGAAGTGAAAACAGAAACCCTAGCCTTTTCAGAAAGAAACCCAGAAACACCACTCTCAGTTACAGAACACAAAACTTCTTTTGACTCTGAAATAAGGTCATCTGATTCCTGAATTCTCTCAAACTTAGAAGAAACAAAAGAAAAATCAGTAGAATGCTCAGAGTCCTGAAAGGCATCCTCAGAGTCAGCCATCTTAGGACCATCAGTTTCTAATTCAACAGACTCAGAGTTAACAGTCAAAAGGTTAACTGACTCTGAATTTACTGGCTCAGAGCTTGAAATTCCCCGCGTGGAAGAGGCCGGGTGAAAATTGTTCTGTTCACTCACCACGTCCACCAGTTCAGAGCAGGAACTGGACTCGGGTTGCGGTGAGGGACGGCGACGACGAGAACGCCGCCTTCTCTTGGAAACGGGAGCGGCAGAGGAAACGGAAGGTGTCGGAGCAACGGTGACCAGACCCTCATCCTCCGACCACATTCCTGCCAGGCACGAGGCAGGTGAAGGGTGGTCGGAACCAGACGTGAGGGAGGAAAGAGTCCGATGCTGCGACTGCAGCTGCTGCAGCGGGGCTGAAGAAAGCTCTGTCCGCTGCGGCGGCGTGAGAGGGCTTGCTCGCTGTGACTGAGGCAGTGTGGATGAGGAGATGAGGGTGAATTGGGCCAGCTCCCGGGCTTTGACTGCCTCCTTAGCCTGGGTCAGCGAACGGCCGAACTCCGAGGCAATAGAAAGCTGGCGCAGTTGAGGACTTCTGTCGAATATGGCTTGTATGGCATTCAACCCGACTGAGAATGTCTGCAAACCGAGGCGTGGCTAATGCGAGTCATCAGTCCGAGGATGCGAGCAAGGTCCACCTCCTCTCGAGGTGAGCTGAGTCCGCTGGGTCCATGTTATGGTTGCGTCCTTCTGTCACGGTGAGTTGTGTGGCTGTCAGTGGCTGGACCCACGTGCAGGACTCGGAGACAAAGCATGAACTTAAACGGCAGCTTTATTTGCTGGAGAATCACGCTTGGCATTACATAAACAACAACTTAAACTTAACTAGACCGGAGATGCTGACGGTAGACGACAATGAACACACACACAACCAATGTGGAGGACGCAACAACAGGCAGGGAAAAACACAGGGCTTAAATACATACTGAGGTAATTAGGGAATGTGAAACAGGAGGAGAGCACAGCTGGGACTCATCAGACATCACAAGACAAGGGGAGGCAAAACTCAACACACTGACATAGTACACAGACTTTCAAAGTAAAACAGGAAACTGAACAGAAGTAACAGAACCACAACCTAAGAACTAGAACACAAGAAATGCCAAGGAACTAGGGATACTAACAACAGAAATCAAAACACATCATGAAATCAAGGAAAACTTAATACAAACAGAAAAACACTGAGTCCACAGACTCAGGACCGTAACACTTGCACCTTCCGCAATGGGTTGCTCGCGTACAAACGGACAGGACATGGCTGCGACAGACTTCCCAAATCCACCTTCGCTTTTATAGCCGTGGTCTCTCATCTTGATTACACGAAGTAATTTACTATTAAGACTCTAAAATATGAATTACATCTGACATAATCACATACATGACATAGCATGATTAATAGTACATTTCCCTTTTTTTAGGAAATGACCTGTATGTATCTGTATGAAATCAATGAAAGAATCGAATACTGCATTATCTTTAGTTACATTGCTAATATTTATTTATGGAAAAACAGTGGAGAAATATCGCTGTTGCTTCGTATAAATGAAGCGGACATACCTGAGTGGCCGCGATCTAATCCTGTTTACATAAAGTAAACCTGCTCCCAAGCAGGTTTACGCTTACGGATCTGTTGCTATGGCAGCAAGTCCCGGATGAGCTTCGGAGAACTGAACGATCCAAGATCACGCGAAATCGTCAACAATCAAATCCGGCTAACTTACTTAGCGAGGTACGAAGAACGGACCCCCGGGCTGCACGGCTGCAAAAACAAATACACATGTGCGCCTTGGCACTTGTGCTGTACGTAACTGACGCTACTTCTAAACGGAACGCAGCCTTCCTACGTCGGACAGCTAATAACAGGAATCAAACGCGCGGTCCACCCTAGTCCACAGCAACCACCATAGCAACCGCCTAGCATGTCTTTAAAATCATATTCTTTATTCATAAATATCAAAAACGTGAAATGATTTGCAAAGCGTGAAAGTGTTACAGCTGCAGAGAGCTATGGCGGTATCTTTGGAAGCTGTTTACATAGCTAATAATATACGATGTAACCATGGACACAGTCAGTCACGTGAGCTAGCGGTGCATGTTTACTACAGTGAATAAGGTGATTGTGTGCACAGCGTCCACACGCTGCAGAGGGTAAAGACATTACTTCAATATTGTTTTATATTTATATATATTTGCCTTCTGTTGACCATCACCTCAGGTTCACCATTAAGGTTTCAGCATACAGATGCACACTGTCTAAATGTGAACACGTTCAAAAAACTCATGTCTCAGAAATAAGCACAGCTGTTCATGTTTGTCATTATAGTTTTATTTGTAAGAAAATTGTGAACTTGATATTGTGTATCAAATCAAAGAACATTTGACAAGTCTGAGTCATTTCTTTGCCCTATGAGAGCTGGAATAAATATATATCCTGACAGTTACAGTTGAAACAGCAGAGACAGGTAGAAATGGGATCGGACTAATCTTTGCTTAGTCAGATACCTCCTGTGTTCAGTCCATCATATTAAAAAACAAACAATAGCACGATCCGTGTGATTTTGCATCCATTTCCAAATTGTAGTCAAGCAGCCCAGTCTCATAAATAGGTAACAGAAATGTCTCTAATGTAGACGTGTACAGTGTAGCGTAAGCATTAAAAGATCATAAAGGAAACACTAACATTTATGTGAAACTAATTGTAATAAAAAATGAACAGGTGCTTCATAGATTTAAAAAGAAAGAATCTGAAAACAACACTTTTTTTGGTCTAAGTGGTCAAAGTAGAAAACAGAACTGATGTTCAAGAACAAACCGTAGCTGCACTGATATTACACATCTCCATTGTTGTGGTGAACAATATTGCATTTAAAACCACATGCAGTGTGTGACCATGACTGTCCACTGAGACCATGAACGCCACTTCGCTGAAGTCTTCTCCTTCTTCTTCTTCTTGCCATCAGAATGGAAGCAGACAGAGCACGAGCTGCTTTGATCTACTGAAAGGAAAAAGCAGAACATCTGAGCTGAAACCATTCAGATAGAAACAATCATTCAATGCAGTCTCTCAGGTAGCTTAGCCTGTTACAACTGTTGATACAAGCTAAATATAGTTAAAACACAGTGTCAGGGAACTCCAGTGTGGGAACTAGCGGCTTTAGGTTTGTAGTCATTTAATTCATCCATTTAATTCAGGAGGAAGAAATGTCAGGTTGGTGCAGGCTGGTTACATCCATTGTCTTTAACCAAATGACTTGGTTCACTTCATGTCTGGGCTGTATGTGGGGTTATATCATGTTATTTGGGCAGGAGTACCTGTCCCCTGTTAGACTTAGAAAGTTTCTCCATAAGCAGAGCTTCTAAGTCTTATAGCTTCTAGCACATCTGTAGCTGTGCGGGGGGGGGGGGGGAGTGTCTGCCATGACTAGATGAATAACAATGATCTGGGATACATAAATTTCATAATGCATGCAGACATCTCTATCAATTAAACCTGGCCTGAGGGCTGCCATTTTTTACATTCAGTTATTTCTCTTAGAAATGTTGGATCTAAATAATGAATGTGTTACAGTTAAACTGAACTGGTCAGTGTAAATGGCTCATTGGGACACAGAAACCTTTAAATTAAATACCATCACCTGACATCGAGTGTCAAACAATATCAAAGCTGTAAAAGCTGTTTACAGTCAGAATTTATAAAAACTATGATTGTAAATAAATTCAAACTAGTGAGCTTTTCTCTTTGTGCTGAATATCAACACTGTGATTTCTTAGACAGTAAGCTTTACATCAACACAGTTGTAGAAGCCGTCACTCCAAATGTCTTTTGATAACAAGAAAAAAAATACCTTTTCAGTCCACGACCTGAAGTTCTTCTCCAAACATCTTCTGCCATCGGCTTTGTCTGCTGGTTTGAAGACAATAAACCACAAAAAGATGATTTAGTCACTTTGTCTGCATCATGCAGCTCGACTGTGTCATGTAACGATGTTGAATAGCCGCTGTTATCCCTCTGCTGTGTCAGTAGGATTGTACTGTACAGCATCTCATTCATATGTGAGGAATGCTAATGTAACAGGATAACAGACGTCTGGTCTTACATCATTAAAATATAAGGAGCAGGAGATATTTAGATATTTTTATATTTATATTATATTTTATAGCTGACAGATATTACTAAATAGATAGAATTTACTAAATAACTGGATGAACATGAAAAATATGTCCATAATCACAAATGACCATGAGAGCCAGTAGAATTAATTCAACTAGACACTCAAAAGACGTCCTTAAATGCTCTTTAAGTGACAGAACAAACAAACAAACAGTTAATCGCTTACTTGAGATGAAATCTGCTCAGCTACTTTGAAAACAGCTTCTAACTGGTTCCTCCTTTAACAGGATGACTTCTCAGGGGTAAGGCCATCATGCAGTCCAGCAACCTTTACAGTTCTGCTTTGATTCACCAGGAACTATTAGGGAAACCTTTCAGCGCCTCCTGTGAAAGACACAGGAATAAACACACAAACATTTATTAACATGTTCCACAGTCTTCCAGTTCGATTTTCTCATCCTGTGGACAACAACGTACAGAGATGCAGGTTTATTGTTAACTTTTGTAAGGTTTCTTTACTGAACATATCCAGCTGCAGCTCCACTGTGATCCTGAACTGGATAAGCACTTAAGAAAATGTGTCAATAAATACATCAGCTTACTATATTTATCCAAACAGACGCGACCAATAATGCTTCACTGAGTTAGACTTTAACAGTCTCTTCTATGTAAGAATGTCTCGTGCTGATGGACCTGCAAACTTGACAACAAAGGATTTGCAGACTACATGTAGCTGTCCTCTATGTCAGCTAACACATTTACATTCATGTCACACTTATTTCTGCTTTCCCATTTTTAGCATTATTACTTACATTTTGATTGGATACCTTGAGTTTGTAAATGATCAGATTACATAATTGGGATACAATTCAATACAATTCATGTATCCAATTCAAGGTCGTGGGAGGATGAAGCCTATCCCAGCTGATACAGGACAAAGACAGGCTGCCAGTTTATCGCAGGGCTAAGACAATACGTGTAACAGAAAATCCACTTAGATGTTTGATATTTCTAATAATAATCATAATTATGACTATTATTTAAAGGTTTCTTTATAAATACATTTTGATTTTTTTATAACCCCTAGAACCTGAGCTGTTTCAGATTCTGACCTCTGACCTCAGTGACCAGGCTGTGTCCTCACTGCAGCTCCCTCTTGGAAGTACGTCTGCTTCTTGTCTTCCCCCGGTGATGACCGCCTGCCCTTAATATCACGTACTGTACCTGAGGAACAAAACAGGACAAACACTTGCCTTCATTTAAGAAGTACATTCATACAGAGATAATCTATGGAAACACACTGGTTCACCCTTTGGGAGGAATCAGTTCCTGTGAAACATTTCTGTAAATCAACATCGTGGAGAATGAATGAAATGAGTTCTTCAGGTGACTCAGCAGATCCACACTGACAAATGAAACTTCTGTGGAAGAAGAATCTGGATTTTTGGATTTCCAATCCAGTTCTGATTTAAAGTATTAAGGATTAAGCAACAGTGCTCATCTTTGCTCTTCTGAAATCTGTGTTAAGCAACAACAAACATAAATTAGTACCAAAAATACACCTGAGTAGAAGCTTTACACACCACCAGCAGCCATAATGCTAAATTTTAATCTTCAAATGTTTCTGAGCGTCTTCAACCTGCTTTTAACACAGAAAAGTCCCACAGTCAATGCAGCCTGACTCAGTCCTACATGTTTAGCACACACAGAGACACAGAGGGACTGTTTAAGGTTTAGTGTTAACCTGAGTCACTGATCATTTACAGTATTACAGAGTCTGGCAGTCTTTGCATGATGTCCACGTCACTGTAAGTTTCTAGCTGACTCTCAGGTGTGACAGGTGTGCCAGCAGGAAAGAGTAATAATAACCTGCATCCTGAGGTTTGTCCTGCAGGATTAAACAGTAACAGCTTTACTACAATATAAGCTAACGTTTACACCGTAACTTTAAGCTAGCACCATAAAGACGGTAAAACACGTAATAATATCTACAAATGCATCTTAAAGCTGTTATATTAGCACTCGGTGTATTACTAACATAACCACATTAACATTATTGACACTCGCTGACTTTTAATAGTCATTCTATAAATGCTGTCCGGTTAAATGGTCTTACCTGTAACACTGCTGTATCCACCGGATTCCAGCCAGAGTGGATTCTGGAGTCTTCCCACGCTCCTGTTAGTGATCCTCCATCTGGATGGATGATGCCAACCTTCTGAACAATCTAGCAGGTGGAGATGGTCCATATCTATGGGACTGATTTCTGCTAATAACGCCCATTGTATGGACTGATAACAGCCGAAGCGGGTGAATAAAGTCACCCAGTCGCTAGCTGTGCCATTACCCAGCATACATCACTCCCTCCATAAATGCAATAAACGATACAAAAGTAATAGCCTATAATTAATTTATCTGCTGTATCTGCTGTTTCTCATATATTGTGTTCAGTACACGTCACTACAATGTGATTTCGGAAATATATAAATATACGGACAACAGGCTCTTCCGCGGCAATCTCTTGTCGTCAATAAACAACGTTTAGGGAGCTCTATAGTATTCAATAAGAGGACCCTGCATGTCAATTCTCGACGCGAGGGAGGTACCCTGCGCGTCGATAAGTGAAGCAGAGGGAGCCTGACCATGCGTCACACATTTGACGAGTTGGGACTGAGAACGTGTTGCACAATAATATAGGCCATCAAGGTGTTGACCGCACAGTGTCTTTGATACGTGAACGTTTCTTTTGGCCACACATGCAGGCAGACATCGAGCATTATGTGACCAACGTTAGTTCCTGTGTAAAGCAGAAAAAGCCCAGCCATGAAACAAGAGCCCCTTTAACAAACATTGTAACTGTGCAGCCCTTTGAGCTGGTGTGCATAGACTTCCTCCATCTTGAAAAATGCAAAGGCCGTTATGAATATATTCTAGTGATAACTGACCACTTCACGTTTTGCGCAAGCTTATGCCACCACCTCAAAGTCAGGCAAAACTGCTGCAAACCTGATATTCAATGACTATGCCCTAAAGTTTGGCTTCCCCTGTCGCATTCACCATGACCAAGGAGGTGAATTTGAAAATCAGCTATTCAGTCAGCTCAAGAAACTCTGTAGCATGCCCGGTTCCAGGACAACACCCTATCACCCAATGGGGAACGGTCAAGTTGAACGTATGAACAGGACATTGTTGCAAATGCTTAGAACACTAACTGAAACACAAAAGTCAAACTGGAAGGAATCTATCAATAAGCTAATGTATGCATATAACTGCACACGTTGTGAAGTCACTGGCTACTCCCCATTTTACCTACTGTTTGGACGGTCACCCAGGCTACCAGTAGATATGCTCTTTGGACTGAACTCAGACACAGATTTTAGTGACCACAGAGACTATGCTGAAAAATGGAGAAAGGGCATGGAACAAGCATGCTTTATAGCAAACGAGAATGAAGAAAGCTGCTGAAAAGAGCAAAAGACACTATGACACAAAAGTAAGGAGTTCTGTGTTACAACCTGGTGAGAGAGTTCTGGTCAAAAACCTGACACCAGGAGGAGGCCCAGGGAAACTGAGAGACTATTGGGAGGACACTGTTCACACTGTATATATACAGTTTAGTGCCCAGCAACATGGTTTATAAAATAAATCATATGTTTGTAGTTGCTGTCCTGTGAGGACCACCTATCTCTGAAAAAAGGGTGAGCTCACAAATACAGGCCTTCATTTTGATTTTTTAAAGCACATTATATAAGTTAATAATTAAAAAAATCAGCTGAATTAAAGGCTTAAGCAAACACTTTAACTGTTAATATCTACAGGGGGAATAAAAATAAAAGTTATTAACAGCTTTTTCATACTCCATCTTCTCTCCATCCCACATGTTAGCCAAAGTAGGTGCAAAGAGGAAACTCATATTAGTAAGTGATCTCAGAACAGTGAAAGGTCAGTCAGTGGTAGCTTGTGTCACATGCTGGTCTCTAATCAGTTTATAGTCAAAGACCGGTGGTTTATCCACAATGCGTATGCACAAACCATCAGAAAAACCTCCTGACCTCTCATCTTGCCCACTAAAGTAATTGCTAACGGGATACTGACACACCTTCAAAACAGCGAGGGTTGCATTCTCTTATGAAATTGAAACAAGCGCAGCAGACTGTAGCTAACTGTGGCCACAAGAAGGCAGCAGTGTAAAGGCTAGATGCACAAATTATTGACATGCGAGGATAGACTATTTTTTAGATATTTTCCTGCTACGTCACTGCTGCAATCCACAACCTAACCAACTGTCTATGTTCATCATGTGCTCAAACAATGGTGTGATGTTTGATATAATAGCCTGCTCTTGGTCCTGTGCTAGACTTTTGACTTTCCAAAACAGTGTATGCTTGAATCATTGTGGTAAATAAAAATAGACAAAATGATTGTGATTGCAAGGTCAAGCACATTTAACACACAGACTTAGACACAATCACCAGCTGGATGACAATGACGCTGCCTTCTGCAGAAACCCTTTGAACTGTGAGTATTTGGTGTCTGGGTATGTAAATTCTGGGTCACTTCCTTCAGTTTCCCCAGAAACGCCCAGTTGAAGAATTCACTGCTGGTCTGGACATAGGCTGGTTTGACTACTGAGGCTAGCTGGTGTCACTCATCAAATGCTATTAATTCTGATGATGATTTAGTGTCAGATTGTAACATACTGCTACTGAAGCTGTATCTAAATAAAGTGCTGTATTTGATTTCAGCTTAACAACCAGTGTAACAAAATCCTTTAAATACAAACCGTGTAATCAAAGAAAAACCACAAAGTGAAGTTACTGTTTCAGATCTCTCTGACTGTAGAAAATAAAATGTCAGCCTTTGTTGTCACAGTCAGTATTTGCTATGCAAATGATAAACTTTATTTAAAATATGGCACACACATTGAAAAACTGACGCGTGTCTGTCTTATAAAGGAGCGTAAGGGTTAACAAGTGTGTGTGTGTCTTGACCAAGGGCGCACAAGGTTTGCTTTGACTGGTCTGTCTTGTTAGTTGATGCATGAATGAAAAGGTCCAAGTAAAGGCTGGCGCCGGCCTGGTTCAGCATGAAGATCTTTCTGTTGTCATAGCCACAGTTTCTTAGCACTCAGAAGTCAGGCAGGAGATACAGAAGAGGATGAGGATGAATAAAAAATGGAGACACATGCTTGGGTAGATGGAAGGGGAGATGAGCGAAAGGAAGAAGATGAGACACAAAAGTGAGCCGCGGCTGAAAAGCTGTCATTTCTGAGAGCAATACTTCCAGAAACACACTGTGGAAGAAGCAAAGAAGGAACACGTGGTTATAAATCAGTCTGAAGAAATGCTGGTGAAAAAGCTGTGACAACACCTCAAAGAGTAATGATAAATTCATGCACATTAAAAATTGCATTCACACACATAATTATGCACTCCAGTCCCCAATAATTGCTGCTCTGCAAATTTGCTGCATTAATCAAAGCTGAATGAAAACAGCTTGGCTTAACCCTTGTATGGTGTTTGGGTCTGTGAGGCCGTTGCCCCTTTAGGCAGTATATACCATCAAAACCTGCAAAATATGGTATAAAGATATGTACACTTGATTAGAACTGATTTTATTTTTTTTTATAACATTTTATTGACAAAAAACGAGAAGCACATTAATTCATAAATGTGATCGAACAAAGGTTAAAGGAAAAAATTAACCATGTTTGCTGTTCACATGGCTCGTAATTGGGATAAAGTAAACATCTGTTGAGTAATTTAACATAAAATTGTTTGATAGTGTTAAGCCAAAGCCAAAACTCTAGCGGGTCCACCAGACCCATGAACACTGGCTGAGTAACAAAAATACGAACACCATACAAGGGTTAATAAATAAATAGGTTTGACCTGTTTATTATTATGGTCTGTCAACCAAATACACCACCTGTCAGAAGATATATACAAACTTTCCTCACCTCTTTTGTTGGACTTCTTGGTCTGTGGTGGGAAGGACTTCCTAAAGTTTCGACCAGTCAGGCTTGGGATGATGTCTGCACTGGCTTTGGATGCAGTGCTGTCAAGTAGTACTGGGCACGCAGTGGTGGGATTCACCGCTCCTTCAGCAGCAGTGCGCTTCCATCACAATGGTAACAAAAAGATTAAACTGGCTGTCAGCAATCAAAGCACGAGTTATCAACTGGATACTTTCCTTCTACCCCTTTTAGGAATGCAACCACACAAACATCATTGGCTTTTTTATACTCCTATATGTGGAAATTGTTACATAGTGGCTTTGCTTGGATTTCCAGACATCCTCATTTCTGCACCTTGTCACACTCTGTGTTTCATTTCATCCTTTGGTCAAAGTTCTTTATTGCTGGATTTAAGAAGTCATGTTCAAAATGCAACCAGCACTTCATTAGAACTGCCCACTTTTGGGACAAAGACCAGTGTTTTGAATTAAACTAAACAACAAGCCATTTTTCTCTTCAGATAGACTATTAACCTGCATGCAACCAAAGACTACTCAAGCAAGTGAATAATGAAGGGAGTACAAAAATTCTCATTTCTTGTCAACCGATTCATGTATCTGTTTTCTTTATGCAGTTATTTTGCATGTTTCTAATCTTACTGACCACTTAAACCGCTTCAGAATGCGGGCCCTACTTAGTGACATTTATTCATACATTCATGCAGCACTTTCTTTAACTCAGATCTTTAGACTTTGGGTCTAACTTACCACTTTATCTTTTCCCCCAGAATTTCTGCTGCTTACTGTAATGAAAAACAAAACAAAAATGTCAGGAAAGCAGTGGTCACTTCTTGGTTTAGGCTAAGCCTGTAAATACTGTGCAGTCCTGAATCTCTCCAGACGTTACCTAAGGAGCTGCATGTTTGAATTAGTCTGATGTGATGTTAAATAGTCGTAAGTACAAAGTGTTTGGAAATGAACTAGTATTTTTCTAGTACTCAAAGAAGTACTCAAAGAACTTTAAAAAACATATTCACAAATGCATATTATTTCATTCTGATGGAGACATCAAGGTACATAGGGAGGGGCAGGTGATTAACTGATGCTCTGATTAGTAGCAGATCCACTGAGCTGCATCACTGGAGTCAATATGTGCAGGTAACTGTCATTCACAGTCAGCAAGTGGGCATGATGTGTATGCAGACTCTACTCAGGCAGACCCTCAGTTTAAACAAAACAGGTGTTTCCAGCCATGAGACTCTCTCCTCCTTCGTGCTGTGATAAAGGCCAATGGCAGAAAATATCCCAGATACAGTGTCTTAATGTGGGAGAGATATTCTTTATGTTGAGACCTTTCTCTTGGCGTTTTCTTTCTGCTAATGCTGGAACCTTAAAGAGTAATAAATTTTATATTACAATGAAGAATGAAATGAATAAAAAAGTTAAAAGAAGAGTGGTATTACCTCGTGGCATGATGGTAAGCTGTGAGCTCCGGGTTCTGTTAAATGCCCGGTGAAATTCCTCCAGGGCTGAGACCATCTTCTGCAGCTTGGCTTGTGTACCAGCACCAGCTGTGTTGCTGTTGACTCTTGGTTGCTTGGACTTGGTATCTGCAATAGTTCTTGTAGCACTTTGGTCAGTGGTTTGTGCTGTACCATCATGTTGAGCTGCTGTGCTTTTGAGGAGCCAGTGCTTCAGGTATTGGTTTGAATTGAATGCTAAGGTCTTCTGTGGAACAGCTGAGACATGAAAAAGACTACGAAGGGAACGTGGTTGTTTCACAAAGCCTACAAAACAAATAACAATAAAGTGATTAGGCTGACTTTTCCATGAAGAGCGTGCACAGAAGCACAAGAAGCTGCTATTAGGTTCCATCCATCATACACCTTCTTTTGAAATGATTGATGCAAAGACCATGGCTGAAGACTCAATGACTTTTTAAAAACTGTGATGTGCTTTAAATGAAAGCACAGTTTTTTAAACACAAACAAACCTTTAACCATTAACTCTTCAAGAATAAGGAAATGCCAGCTATGAGAATTAGGCAGTCTTGCATTATTAACATGTTTTTTTTACCTCTTTCATCAGCTGCTGCTTCCACTTGCATCCCTAGAATCATCAGAACGAGCAGGACTAACGCCATCCCCATCAAAACTGCTGCTCTGTTTAGCAATGTGGCTTTAGTTGAAAAAGAAAAAAAAGATGATGCTCAGGCCTGCAGTCTATATGAATTTACTTTTTCTCAAAGTTTCAAACTTGGACTAGGAATCTTTTTCCCACAGTGTTTTTGTTCTACAAGTTCTCAGTCTGTATTGTTTCTCCTGATGCTCAAATTATCCAAAAAATGAGCTCTGGAGATTTTTTGGGTTCTTTCAGTGACTTGTCTTTGGAGATTCTGTCGTTTCCAGTTTACTCAAAGAGATAATCAGCGTTATCTTCAGGTGTGATACAGTACCTAAATTGGTATTTGTCAATTAAATCTCCACAACTTCTCTAAAAAAATCTACACTTCAGCATCAGTTTCATCTGTGAAACAGAGAAAGTTTTTCTTTTCATAATCCATGGATGCACCTCTCAAAGAAGGCTTGTCAAGAGTGTGTTGCTTTTTCGGACACAGTCAACGTACCTCGCTTTTATAATCCTTGGTTTGTCCCAGAGCATCAGGCTTATTTCTCAGCATCAACCAATGACTGACCTGAAAGGCCATCTAGCCCAGCCCTTCCTCCTCAATGGGTCGGTGACATTTGGAGAGTTTGGCGGCAAGCTTTGTGTGTTTGGTGTCAGCTGTATTGTTTTGTGAATCTGGTGTCTGTGTGTGTGTGCTTAGGCTTGTGTTTAATATGTGTGTCTTGTGTATGTGGACATGGCTGTATAAGCAGTGATAAGGTAGTTCTTAATATGTTTGCTCAGGGGCCACAGAAAAAGAAAAGAATTCTGACGCATGAGGGCTTGGAGCCTCCGACTGCGCGCACACACACACACACACACACACACACACACACACACACACACACACACACACACACAAGAATACACTAGACACACACACACACACACATACAAATGAACTATGAAAACAAGTGTGGGATGCACATCAAAGTGCACATGAAGGCTGGGAATTCATGTCCAAAAAGGGCTTTTCAGTTGTTGTTCATTGGAATGGCTAAACCTTCAGACAGAAAGCTGACACCTTAGTGACAGCTACAAATATACACCCATAAACCTCATTAATCCGTGTGATGGTGGAAGGACACGATGGGGGGAAATATTGAACTTTGCAAAGAGATAGAATGATAAGAAGGGTGAGAGAGACCAAGAGAGAGACAGGGAGAGTTGCTGGGTGAAAAGAATTTAGTTTAAAAACATTCACTCATTGTCTCAATCTTTCTGCCTAGCTTTGACATTAACACGCTGTGTGTGTCCACATGTGACAGAGACAAAAAGTGAATGAGTTTGAAAGTTTAAGGGAAATATAAAAGGAATGCTTTCTTCTTCCAGTTTCTGTAGAAGCCTTTAGTTTCTCCTCTTATAGACACTTACAGGATGCGTGTTTGCACATTTTTTCATTCATTTCATTCTTTAAAAATCAAAACAAAAACGGGAATATCAGAATCTGACTATATTACTTTCTAGTAAGTTTTCATGCAGTTTTTCAGCTGGTGAAAGTCTCTGGCAATTAATAACCATGACATAGTAGAAGATAGTAGTAGCTTGATTTTTTCCCCTTTGTGTCTTTCTCTCTTGCTCTCGCTCTGTTTTGAGATTTCAGGTACTCTGAGACAGGCTCACAAAGGTGCTATAGATGAGATATAAAAATGGAGCCTTGATGTTAAGATGTGAAAGTCAACACATATGACCCACTGCAATTTGAAGCAGCCAATGAAACAAAAATACGTTACACTGGATAGGTAGAGGTGAGATTCAAACCTACTACTAATGATGACTAGTTACTGATACCCAGGATGGTACCAAAACTCAACCAATAGTCATGTCCCATAATCTGCTTCAGTGTAATTTTGGTACCTGGTTTTGAATAGTATACAAGACCCAACTGTGCAGAGGCACCACCCACCCATTCTCCATTTATAATGTGAGGAGAGTGGACCTGTCCCTGCCCTTCAAGTCCATGATAAGTTCTTTTGTTTCAAGGACATTCAGTTTCAGGTTATTTTCTGAGCACCTGTATGCTGTCTCATCACCATCAGAGATGAGCCCAACCACAGCGGTGTCATCGGGATACTAGACGATGATGTTGGTTGGGTAAATTGGTGTAGAGTCATAGGCCTACAGGGCGTACAGTAGGGGGCTGAGAACGCAGCCCTGAGAAAAGAAGTGAACACAAGAGTGTGTATTGATGTCATCATTCATTTCCCTTCATGATAGTCTGTGTTTAAGGGCACAACATGTGTTTCAGCTGTGGCTTTCCATTGTGGACAGCAGGATATGCCCCTTCCTCTTGCCTCACCACTCCCAGTAAGTCTCCCCTGGTTCCTTGTAGTTCGTCTTCTGAAACCAGCCATGCTTTTGGAATGAGGAAACTCTGCTTGTTTAATTAAGGATAATATTAGATTTACCATCACTTGTAAAACCAAAACCAGTTTTTCTGTAGAACTGGGAAATTACAGTTATTCCAGCATGTTATAAATAAATTAACATGTTTGTAGGTACCTGGCTGTTGGATCACAATAGCTGGATCTTGTTCTGTGTGTGTCCTGTGCCTTTAAGAGTCTCTGCAGGTCCTTCCTGATTGGAGAGCTGGCGGCTGCTGATTGGTTCCATGGTAAATGGCCTGTATTTGTATAGCGCTTTACTTAGTCCCTAAGGACCCCAAAGCGCTTTACACTACATTCAGCCATTCACACACTGGTGATGGCAGCTACATTGTAGCCACAGCCACCCTGGGGCGCACTGACAGAGGTGAGGCTGCCGGACACTGGTGCCACCGGGCCCTCTGACCACCACCAGTAGGCAACGGGTGAAGTGTCTTGCTCAAGGACACAACGACCGAGACTGTTCAAGCCGGGGCTCGAAGCGGCAACTTTCCGATTACAAGACGAATTGCCAACTCTTGAGCCATGATTGGCCATTCCATCCTCAAGTGGCTGTTTTAAAAACTCTCTCTGGCAGTTGTCCCTCGGCAGCAACTGACAGCAGCAGCAGACCCATCCTTGGCCTCCAAACCAATTGTTGAGAAACCTTTGTGTGTGTTTTTTCTGAGAATTACTGAGCTTTGTATATAGTGTGCACATACGTTTCACTTGTAAATAGGCACTGAAGCAGAAGGGGTGAACTGCCTTATTATTTTCTGTACTTGTCAAGAGATTTATTCTAAAAGACACTTCTTCAGCTGAGAGTCTAAGAGTGAAGACACACACGCTGCAGTTTTTACTTGCAAGGGCGATCACAGAACGCTCACACCAGAGTGGGGGCCCTGTGATGTGCGCTCTGTTCTTGCACTTGTCTTTATTTATACACAAGAAAAGTAATACAATAATGAATACATTTGTTTAGTGGAATGTGTGTGTGTGTGTGTGTGTGTGTGTGTGTGTGTGTGTGTGTGTGTGTGTGTGTGAAGCAGCTCCTTTTCCTTGTAGGGAGTCAGAACTGCTTGTTCAGCTCTGTACTATCGCTGTGAGAACTGATAAAAGAGAAAAGAACAAGTAACAACAGTCTAAGACATCAAAAAGGTTATTATGCAGTATTCTTATGGAACGCCAGGACTGCCATAATGAATTACTTAAATACACCATTAAATAATTAATTAAATGTGGCAATAATTAATTAAAATGGGAATTAATTAATTAAATAAATAGTTATGACACATGTAATTAATTAATTATTGACACATTTAATTAATTATTTATGTATTTCACATTTTAATTAATTATTGACACATTTAATTAATTATTTAATGATATATTTATTTATTTCATTTTGGCAGTCCTGGCGCATGGCTCTCATCATGAATTAATTGTGTGGAAGCCCGCAAGGGCTTCCACACTATTGAGTTCCTGTTTCTCTTTATTGTGTGGATGCTTTAAGGCATCCACACTATTGAGTTCCTGTTTATCTTTATTATTCTTTATCTTTATTATTATCCTACTTTATTGTGTGGATGCTTTATGCATCCACACTATTGAGTTCCTGTTTCTCTTTATTGTGTGGATGCTTTAAGGCATCCACACTATTGTTTTCCTGTTTCTCTTTATTCTTTATTATTATTGTGTGGATGCCCTAAAAGGGCTTCCACACTATTGTTTTCCTGTTTCTCTTTATTCTTTATTGTGTGGATGCCCTAAAGGGCTTCCACACTATTGAGATCCTGTTTCTCTTTCTTCTTTATTATTATTCTTCAAGTTGCTTCTTCCACGTTTTTTTGCCGTTTAACTACTGCCTCAGTTTTCAGCCGATTTTCTCCGTTCAAACTCTATACTGTTCTGCTCTTTCTGCTAATGTTTGCTATGACTTTTGGTGTTTATTACTGTTATACTTTTTAAAATATTACACTTTTTCCTTTAATTTGTCCCATTGAAATGAATGGAAATCTTCAGAAATTCTGCTAAAACTTGCTTGTTTTTGAAACTTAACTACTTTGTCATACTTTCACCTAGAAACTCCATTCAAACTTTAAAATGTTCTCAGACTATTGGGCTATTGCTGTGTGATTCAGCTTTTTCAGATCTTCTACCGTTTTAATTTTATACCTCTTTAAGTTTTCAGTTGCAAAATTGGGATTTTTCAGAAAATACATGCGTTGTTATGGTTGCTATGCAATTAACTCAGAGTGTGCACTCGTCCTTTCTGAATTTTCTCTTCATGTCTGAACGACTTCTTGCTACTCGCTCAATTTCCACTTAACCCCACAAATTATACATCAAAACGTACGTATTTTTGCTGGCTTTCAGAAAATGTCACCATCATTGTTGTGGGACTTATAGATTTTTGCAAATCTCCTCAGAGTAACATAAAGTCTCAAAACTCTCCATAGAAACTCAATGGAGAGTTTCTTCAAAATCAGCGCTGGAATTCTCTAATGAGAGGCATTTTCAAATCGTCATATCTCCTTAACGAAACAAAGTTGAGACATGAGGCTTGTGCCCATATATCTTCAGACATCCCTGATGCTCACAATTCAAGAATTTTTTCCCACCTATTACCGTTTTGAGATGAGTTACACTTGTTTGAGGGTAGGAAATTCGTGCCTTGCTCAGATCTCTTCAGATTTCAAACTCTGGAAATGAGGCACTTTTTTCTCTCGTCATATCTTTTTGATGGATTTCAACAGAGACCTGAAAATTTCCATGACTGTTCACCAAAGCCTGCTGTTTCTTTACGGTGAAAGAATGATTTTGATGCTCCATATAGATTTAGAGTTACAAAACGTTGTTTGAGGGCAAGTCAAGGCAGTTTTGCTTTGCCTCTACTCAGTTACAGTGTGTTACAAGTCATATATCTTCAATAATTTATATTTTTTCTCTGAATTATGAAGACCTGCAGATTCCCCATCTCTTCTGAACAAAACGGTGTCAGAATGACCGTTCTAGCTCCTACGGTTAGGAAATTATGGCCATTTGTTCGAGGGGAATCCTTAATGTGAGAAATACACTGAAGAAAACCCATAGCTCTCTGTGTCTGTGTGTGTAAGTGCTGATTACAGCAGGTGCAGCTAATTTAGCTGACCTAGATATACCAAGCCCAGACTCTCAACAGCCCCTGTACACTTTGCTCTCTGTGTATGCGTGTGTGAGTATCAATATTTCTCCCATGTTAAAGTATTACTCCTCCATAATAGTATTTGTGCTAAATCAAAGTACTTCTACTACATCTTAGTACTTCTGCTCAATCATAGTATTTCTGCTAAATCATAGTATTTTTGAAAAATCATGGTGTTTGTGCCAAATCATGGTTTTGGGGCAAAACCATAATATTTATTTTATGTTATAGTATTACTACTAAGTGGAGGAATGTGTGTTATGTTATAGTATATTTGCTGAATATAGTATATCTGCCAAATCATAGTATTTATCCCAAATCATAGTGTTTATGCAAAATTACAGTATTTCTGCTAAAAAGCAGAAATAGTACCTTTAGCAGAAATTTGTGTCAAAAGATATTATTTATGTTAAAACATAGTATTTCTGCTAAATCATAGTATTTCTGCCAAATCATAGTATTTGTACTTATTCATAGTACTTGTGCCAAATCATAGTATTTGTACCCAATCATAGTATTTCTGCAATATGATCGTATTTGTGCCAAATCATGGTATCTTTTTGCCAAATCATGGTATTTGTGCCAAATCATGTTATTTGTGCCCAGTTAAAATTTCTGTTATATTATAGTGTTACTACTAAGTCGTAGAATTTCTGTTATGTTATAGTATATCTGCTGATTATAGTATATGTGCCAAATAATAGTATTTATAGCAAATCATAGTATTACTGCCCAAATATTTCTTGTAGTATTTGTAGTAGTAGTTGTTGTAGTATTTGTGCAAAAACATAGAATTTCTGCAAAATCATAGTATATCTGTTATGTTATAGTATTACTACTAAGGCATAGTATTCCTACCAAATCATAGTATTCCAAATCATAGTATTACTGCAATTCCATAGTATTTGAGCGAAATCGTAGTATTTGTGCAAAACCATACTATGTCTGCAAAATCACATTATATCTGCTATGTTATAGTATTACTACTAAGGCATAGTATTTCTACCAAATCATAGTATTCCTTCAAAATCATAGTATCACTGCAATTTCATAGTATTGGAGCGAAATTGTAGTATTTGTACTAAATCATGGTACTTGTACCAAATCATAGTATTTTTGCAAATCATATTATTTGAACCAAAACATTGTATTTGTAATGAAGTCATAGTATTTCTTCTAAATCATAGTATTTCACCCAAATCTCAGTAGTTGTGCTAAAACCCAGTATTATTGCCAAATCGTAGTATTTGTACTAAATCATGGTACTTGTACCAAATCATAGTATTTTTGCAAATCATATTATTTGAACCAAAACATTGTATTTGTAATGAAGTCATAGTATTTCTTCTAAATCATAGTATTTCACCCAAATCTCAGTAGTTGTGCTAAAACCCAGTATTATTGCCAAATCGTAGTATTTGTACTGAAACATAGTATTTGTGCCAATAAGAGTATTTGTACTAAATCATAGTACTTGTGCCAAATCATAGTATTTCTGCCATATTGTGCTAGTTGTGCAAAAACATAGACTGTCTGCAAAATCATAGTATATCTGTTATGTTATAGTATTACTACTAAGTCACAGTATTTCTGCCAATTCGTAGTATTTGTACTAAATCATACTACTCGTGCCAAATCATAGTATTGAAATCAAAATATAGTATTTGTACCAAAGCATTGTATTTGTACGAAGTTCAGTATTTCTGCCAAATCATAGAATTACTGCAATTTCATAGTATTTTGAGGAATCCCTTTTGTTATAGTATTACTTCTAAGTCATAGTATTTCTGCTTTGTCATAGTATTTGTACTGAAACATAGTATTTCTGCCAAATCATAGTATTACTTCTAAGTCATAGTATTTGAGTGAAATTACAGTGTTTCTGCAAAACATTGTATTTCTGCAAAATCATAGTATTTCTCTCATCTTAAAGTACTCAATTATTGTATTTGTGCCAAAGTTTAGTATTTCTGCCAAATGATATTATCTCTGCTAAATCATAGTGTCTGCCAAATCATAGTATTTGTGCCAAATTATGGGATTTTGCCAAAACATGGTACTTGTCTTGAAATTATAGTATTTGTGCCCAATTAATATTTCTGTTATGTTATAGTATTACTACTAAGTCGTAGAATTTCTGTTATGTTCTGCCAAATCATAGTATTACGGCTATTTCAAAGTATTTGAGTGAAATTACAGTGTTTCTGCAAAAACATTGTATTTCTGCTAAATCATAGTATTTCTGTTATCTTAAAGTACTTGCACTCAATTATAGTATTTGTGCCAAAGTTTAGTATTTCTGCCAAATCATATTATCTCTGCTAAATCATAGTGTCTGCCAAATCATAATATTTGTGCCTAAGCGAGCATTTGTACCAAAACATAGTATTGCTGCTATATCATAGTATTTGAGCCAAATCATAGTATATGTCCTAAAACATAGTATTTCTGCCAAATCATAGTATTTGTCCTAAAGCATAGTATTTCCACAAAATCACAGCATTTCTGCTATGTTATAGTATTTGTGCTTGTAGAAAAACCTGTGTTAGTGTGAGCTACATTACCCAGCAGCCTCTGAGCAGTGAGGGAATTCATGGGACTTCTGAGCTAGATGGTCTTCCTTTGTTCCTGGGCTAACGATTGAGGAGAGAGCTGCTGGGAAGGGGGGCAAATAGCCCATCCTGTATTTGTTGGGGATGGTGTGTGTCACATAAACGTGAGTTAATGTTCCATGCTTAAGATGTTTACCCTGCTACTTGTGTGTATTGGTTTTAGTTACCTTTAGCGTATGTGCTAGTTAGCGATAGCTATGGCAGCACAGTTATTTGATTATTTTGGGCTTGTTCCTGCTTTGTTTGTTCCCCTGCAAATTTATGTGAATTTGTACACTGTAATATTGCTGTATTACGTAGTGGCTAAGTAGGAGGCTGACTGTTACTAAGTGCATCAGTGTACATAGGTCATCTCTTGTGTTGGAGTGCCCTCTTGTGGCGCCTTTTGGGTAGTGCCTTAGTAAAGCGTGAACACTGCAAAGAAGTGGTATCAGACTGGTTTGTAGTGGAGGAATTTGTTGCCAGTTTCTTTCATCTTTAATCCGTATTCATGTTGTAATGTAGTAACTTTTGTGGCGTAAATACCACAATATGGCAGAAATACCATGTTTTGGCACAAATACTTTGATTTGGTATACTTTAGCTTCTTCACCCCTTTTCAGCAAAATTTTCATCTTTTTCACCCCTTTTCAGCACAAATTCCAGCTTTTTGGCGGTTTTCAGAAAAAAAACTCTTTTCAGCAGAAACTCTGCTGATTCACCTCTTTTCAGCGCAACGCGTTCTGCTTCTTTGCCTCTTTTCTGCAGAAATTCTGCTGATTCACCTCTTTTCTGCAAAATTTTCATCCTTTTGCCTCTTATCAGCACAGTTCTCAGCAGCTTCTGATAATTTCAGCACAATTGTCAGTCTATCTACCTCTCTTTTTGTGAGAATGAGTTTGGCTCAGTGAGATGAGTAGCTGCCTTGAGACCAGGAGGTTCGAGGGGAATCCTGAATGTGAATGTGAGAAATACACTGCAGAAAACTTATACCTCTCTCTGTGTCTGTGTGTGTAAGGGCTGATTACAGCAGGTGCAGCTAATTTAACTGACCTAGATATACCAAGCCCAGACTCTTAACAGCCACAGTTCCCTTTAGGCTCTGTGTATGTGTATGTTTGTGTGTCTGTATCAATATTTCTCCCATGTTAAAGTATTACTCCTCCATAATAGTATTTCTGTTAAATCAAAGTACTTCTACTACATCTTAGTATTTCTGCTAAATCATACTATTTTGGCCAAATCATGGTATTTGTGCCAAAGCATAGTATTTCCACAAAATAACAGTATTTCTGCTATGTTATATTATTACTGCTCATAGTATTTCTGCAAAATCTTGGTATTTGTTCCAAAGCATAGTATTTCTGCCAAATCACAATATAACTGCAAAATAAAGGTTTTTTTTTTAGACAAATCATAGTGTTTGTGCTAAATCCTAGTAATTCTGCTCAATCATAGAATTTCTGCTATGCTGAAGTGCTTTTTGCTAGATTACAGAATTTCTGCTAAGTCAAAGTATTTCATGTAAATCATAGTATTTATACCAAGTCCCAGTGTTTCTGCCAAATCATAAATCATAAATAATGTGGCGTGTTGGGGAACAGCTAGTTCTCTCCCATCATGCCTTGGGACATGTGCTGCATTTTAGATGTTCTTGTTTCATTGTTTATGGTTACGTTACTTTTAACTGTTGTCTTCAATGTTGTGTTTATACTACGGTACAAAGTCACTGACAGTTATTGTTTTATAGGAAGAATGCAGTACCATAGGTGAGTTCTGTTATGCTGTTATTGACCCTTGAAGCACATTGTGGCACAAGCAAGTATGTTCAATAAAAACTCCCCTACCAGCTTGGGGTGGAAATACAGGCTCAATCTCTCCCTGTGAGCTTCTTTGCAAGATTAATCTGCATGCCACAATAATTTTAATAAAGCAAAGTTAAGATGAGAGGCTTGTGCCAATTCATCTTCAGACACTGCTGACACTCACGGTTGGAGCAGTTTTTACTGTCGAGCCATAAATTATGTTTGTTTTCAAACTCTTGAGCCATAAATTACGTTTGTTTTCAAACTCTTAAAATGAAGCCGCTTTTCTTCTCTCGTCATATCTCCGCGACGGAGGTACAAAGAGCTATCGCAGTCAAAGTTCATGAAATTCTGCTGATTCACCCAGTAAAGGAATTGTGCTTCTATCCCACCTAGTTTTTGAGTTACACGACATTTTGTAACTCCAGAAAGCGGGCTTTACGCCTCTCACCGCGATCTAATTCTGACTGCTCATCTCCCTGTTTTCCAGGCACTGGCTCTCTTTGCCGGTGGCGCATTTGGTAATGACACGGGTCTGCAGCCCAAAGGTCGTGGGTTCAATTCCACCTTGGTCCACATGGTTTTTTTTTCACTACAAATTTATATACTATCACAGACCTGTAATTTATATTGCTAATTTATTACAATTCTGCAAAGTTTTATGATGTTAGCAGTTTGTCTAATACGGACCTCAGATTCTTGTTAACGCTCCATGGCAGAAATACATACAAGTACACAGCCTGATGAAGCAGACAGAAGCAGTACCTCTGATTGCAGAAAGTATTACTACTCCATAATAGTATTTCTGTTAAATCAAAGTACTTCTACTACATCTTAGTACTTCTGCTCAATCATAGTATTTCTGCTAAATCATAGTATTTTGCCAAATCATGGTTTTTGTGCCAAAACATAACATTTCTGTTAAGCTATAGTATTACTAATAAGTGGAGGAATTTCTGTCATGTTATAGTATATGTGCTGATTACAGTATATCTGCCAAATCATAGTATTTATCCCGAATCATAGTATTTTACAGTATTTCTGCTAAAAAGCAGAACTAGTACCTTTTAGCAGAAATTTCTGTCAAAAGATATTAGTTATGTTAAAACATAGTATTTCTGCTAAATCATAGTGCTTGTGCCTATTCATAGTATTTGTACCCAATCATAGTATTTCTGCCATATCATCGTATTTGTGCCAAATCATGGTATTTGTGCCAAATTAGAGTATTTGTGCCCAATTAAAATTTCTGTTATGTTATAGTATTACTACTAAGCCATAGCATTTCTACCAAATCATAGTATTACTGCAAATTCATAGTATTTGAGCGAAATCGTAGTATTTGTGAAAAAACATACTATGTCTGCAAAATCACAGTATATCTGTTATGTTATAGTATTACTACTAAGGCATAGTATTTCTGCAAATAAGAGTATTTGTATTAAATCATAGTAGTTGTGCCAAATCACAGTATTTCAGCCACATTGTGCTAGTTGTGCAAAAACATAGACTGTCTGCAAAATCATAGTATATCTGTTATGTTATAGTATTACTACTAAGGCATAGTATTTCTGCAAATAAGAGTATTTGTATTAAATCATAGTAGTTGTGCCAAATCACAGTATTTCAGCCACATTGTGCTAGTTGTGCAAAAACATATACTATGATTTTGCAGACAGTCTATGTTTTTGCACAACTAGCACAATGTGGCTGAAATACTGTGATTTGGCACAACTACTATGATTTAATACAAATACTCTTATTTGCAGAAATACTATGCCTTAGTAGTAATACTATAACATAATAGATATACTATGATTTTGCAGACAGTCTATCTATTATGTTATAGTATTACTACTAAGTCGTAGACTTTCTGTTTTGTTATAGTATCTCTGCTGAATATAGTATATGTGCCAAATCATAGTATTTATAGCAAATCATAGTATTTGTGCTAACACATAGTATACTGCCACATTATAGTATTTGTGTAAAACCAGAATGTCTGCAAAATCATCATATATGTGTTATGTTATAGTATTACTACTAATGCATAGTCAAAGGAATTTGCAAAGAAAAGCGTCTGGACTTCTTTGAGTTGCTTGAAGACGTTTCACCTCTCATCCGAGAAGCTTCTTCAGTTCTAAGGTCAAATGGCCGAGAGTCCCAGATTTAAACCCAGTGGGAGTATCCCCCAAAGAGGGACAAAGGACCCCTGGTGATCCTCTAATCACATGAGCCAAGGTGTGAGAAAGCGGGTGTGGTACCTAATCAGCCAGGGTTTCGGGTGAGCTCATTGTGAAACCTGGCCCCACCTTGTCATGTGAATTCCTGAGGTCAGATGGCCCAGGATGTGAGTGGGCGTTAAGGCGTCTGGGGAGGGAACTCAAAACTGGATTATAGATGGCAGACAGTTGGTGTCGTAAACCACCACCTCTGTTCAAAGATGGTTGCCCCCACTGGGTTTAAATCTGGGACTCTCGGCCATTTGACCTTAGAACTGAAGAAGCTTCTCGGATGAGAGGTGAAACGTCTTCAAGCAACTCAAAGAAGTCCAGACGCTTTCCTTTGCAAATTCCTTTGACTACGATGACCTGGATGACTGAGAACCTTCACAGACATACTAATGCATAGTATTTCTAACAAATCATAGAATTCCTTCAAAATCATAGTATTACTGCAATTTCATAGTATTCTCAGGAGTTGTGCTAAAACGCAGTATTATTGCCAAATCATAGTATTTGTACTCAAACATATCAGTTCAGCTTATTTAACTCTTCTCAACAGCCCAACACCTCTTCTTCACCCAGTTTCAGCAGAATTGTGAGTGTTTTCACCCCTTTTCAGCACAAATCCCAGCTTTTTCAGGTGTTTTCAACAGAAATCTCTTTTTTAGCAGACATTCTGCTGATTCACCTGTTTTCAGTGCAACGTTCTACTTCTTTACCTCTTTTCAGTAGAAATTCTGCTGATTCACCTATTTTAAGCAGAATTTTCAGCCTTTCACCTCTTATCAATACAAATCTCAGTATCTTCTGCTCATTTCAGAGGAAACCATTTCACCTCTTTTCAGTAGAAATTTGAACTTCTGTACCCCTTTGAAGCAGAATCTTTGCCTTTTCACCTCTTTTCAGCAAAAGTTTCTGTTTTTCACTTGTTTTCAGCATAATTTTTCAGTTTCTTTACCGCCATACAATTTTTGCAGCTTTTCATCTTTTCAGTCATTTTCAGCAGGCAACTTCAGCGTTAAGCCATCCACACAGCATTTTCGCAGGAATGCAAATTGTGTGGATGCTGGAGGCATCCACACTATTGTTTTCCTGTTTCTCTTTATTGTGTGGATGCCCTAAAAGGGCTTCCACACTATTGAGTTCCTGTTTCTCTTTATTCTTTATTATTCCTCTAGTTGCTTCCGTACACTTTTTGGCACTTAACTACTTTCTCAGTTTTCAGCTGATTTTCTCAGTTCAAACTCTATACTGTTCTGCTCTTTCTGCTAATGATGGCTATGACTTTTGGTGTTTATTACTGTTATACTTTTTAAAAATTACACTTTTTTCCTTTAATTTGTCCCATTGAAATGAATGGGAAACTTCCACAATTCTGCTAAAACTTGCTTGTCTTTGAAACTTAACTACTTTGTCATACTTTCACCTAGAAACTCCATTCAAACTTTAAAATGTTCTCAGATTATTGGGCTATTCCTGTCTGATTCAGCTTTTTCAGATCTTCTACCGTTTTAATCTTATCTCTCTTTAAGTTTTCAGTTCCAAAATTGTGATTTTTCAGAAAATACATGCGTTGCTATGGTTGCTATGCAATTAAGTCAGAGTGAGTGCTGGTCCGTTCTGAATTTTCTCTTCATGTCTAAACAACTTCTTGCTACTCACTCAATTTCCACTCAATCCCCACAAATTATACATCAAAACGTAGGTACTTTTGCTGGCTTTCAGACAATGTCACTATCTTTATTGTGAGGTTTACCGTTTTTTCATAATTTGCCTCGGAGTGACACAAGGTCTGACAAGTCCCCATTCAAAGTCTATGGGGAGGTTTTGAAATTCAGAGCTGAAATTCTGTAACGGAGGCATTTTCAAATTGCCATATCTCTTTAACAAAGCAAAGTTAGGACATGAGGCTTGTGCCAATATATCTTCAGACACTGCTGACACTCACAGTGCAAGCAGTTTTTACAATTATCTTACCGTTGAGCAATGAATTACGTTTGTTTGAGGGGTGGAAATCTGTCCTTCTCTCAGTCTTCAAACTCTGGAAATGAAGCCGTTTCTTCTCTCGTCATATCTCCGCGACGGAGGTAGAACGAGCTATGAAAATCGCAGTCAAAATACACCAAAGTCCGCTGATTCACCCAGTACAAGAGTTATGCTGCTAGCCCTCCTAGTTTTTGAGTTACACGACGTTTTGTAACTCCAAAAACGGCGTTTTTTGCCTCTCACCGCGATCTATTTTCTGACTGCCCAAGTATCTGTCTTTCAGACCGCCGCCCCTTTCCAGGTGGCGCAATCAGTAATGACACGGCTCTGCAGCTCAAAGGTCGTGGGTTCAATCCCACCTTGGTCCACGTGTTTTTTTTCACTACAAATTTATACACTATCACAGACCTGTAATTTATATTGCTAATTTATTACAATTCTGCAAAGTTTTATGATTTTAGCAGCTTTCTCTAATATGGACCTCAGATTCTTGTTAACGTTCCATGGCAGAAACAAGTACACAGCCTGATGAAGCAGACTGAGGCAGTACCTCTGATTGGTAAATTTGAGCAGAACCAGGTTGTTCTTTCATTTCATTTCTTTATTTATTTCACACATGGTTCAACAGTGTTTCTTTTTCTACATACAGAACCTTCTGCCTCTTTTCAGCAGAAATTCTGCTCATTCACCTCTTCTCTTGTGTTGGAGTGCCCTCTTGTGGCGCCTTTTGGGTAGTGCCTTAGTAAACGTGAACACTGCAAAGAAGTGGTATCAGACTGGTTTGTAGTGGAGGAATTTGTTGCCAGTTTCTTTCATCGTTAATCCGTATTCATGTTGTAATGTAGTAACTTTTGTGGCACAAATACCACAATATGGCAGAAACACTATGTTTTGGCACAAATACTTTGATTTGGTATACTTTAGCTTCTTCACCCCTTTTCAGCAAAATTTTCATTTCTTTCACCCCTTTCAGCAGCACAAATTCCATTTTTTTTTGGGCTGTTTTCAGAAAAAAAAACTCTTTTCAGCAGAAACTCTGCTGATTCACCTCTTTTCAGCGCAAGTTTCTGCTCCTTTGCCTCTTTTCTGCAGAAATTCTGCTGATTTACCTCTTTTCTGCAAAATTTTCAGCCTTTTCACCTCTTCTCAGCACAATTCTCAGCAGCTTCTGCTCATTTTAGCAGAATTGTCGGTCTCTCCTCCGCTTCTTGAGAGAATGAGTTTAGTTCAGTGAGATGAGTAGCTGCCTTGAGACCAGGAGGGCCAGGTTCGAATCCTGCTTAGGGTGACATGTTTTTTTTCACCACCATACAACTTTTTGCAACTTTTCATCTTTTTCAGCTTTTCAGCAGACAGCTTCAGCGTTAAGGCATCCACACAGCATTTTCGCAGGAAATGCAAATTTTTCTAGTTATGTGTGCCTATGCCAAGAGGCACACATATTACTATTCGTCGGATTTATTATTCTTATTATGTGTGCCTATGCCAAGAGGCACACATATTACTATTCCTCGGATTTATTATTCTTATTATTATTATTATTTTCCTTTTTCCGCCTGAAATTTTGCAGTGTATCTCGACCCGCAGTTTTGAGACAAGCTTCATATATGTTACCTCATTTTGTGCGGCTGGATCTGGAATGGTGTGCTATGACTTTTGGTGTTTATGAATTTTATAGTTTTTAAATATTAATATTTTAGTGAAAATTTTCCCGCGCCTCTCTGCCAAACAGCTTTGACAATAGGGTTACATATGTTACATCATTTTGTGCGGCTGAAGCTGGACTAGTATGGTCTGACTTTTGGTGTTTATAACTTTTATAGTTTTTGAAATATTTAGATTTTAGTGCAAATTTGGGCCAATTCATCTTTTGGCGCCAAATAAACAGACTTCATTTGTGGTGTGTTGGCTCTCTCTAGTGGTATGCCGGGAGTGGTACAGCCTGTCTACCCTTATTTGGATTACCGTAATGATGACAATTTCAACGGTGCGCACAGCGTCGCTGCTTTCAGGAGCCATTGGAATTTTTAAGGTTGCGCAAATCATTCAAAAGTTACGGTAATGCTTGGTGGAAAACTCAATATCCCACAATTCATAGCGCCTCTACAGAGTGAACAATGGCGGCCACCACTTCGTTTTATATGTCTTTTATTCGTGTTTCTAGGTCACAAAATAAGCTTTTAAGATATTTTCAGGCGAGAATGTAGGTGTGTAAACTTCAAATATCTGCTTGTTTTATCAAGACATCCCATATTTAGCGACAGTGCTCTGACGACGTCGGTCCTGCCTGACAGCTAGTCCGGCTACCTAGCTAGCTGCCGCGACTTGGCTGCAAATGGATAGCGAGGGACTCTCTCTCTCGCTAGCTAGCACGACGGGAGTTTATATACAGCTGTGTGCGCGCTAAGTTACTGACGTTGGACTTTATTTTATTCATAATGGTTAGTTAGTAGAGTTGCCGTACAAACGGAATCGTGCCACATTCACAGAAAATATTACGATTTATTCTGTCGTTACGAAGCCTCCCCTGTCATTCTCTGCCTGTTGCAACTTCAATCATGAAACTGATCAATGATCGGCTTTTCGCTCTTGTTTGTTTATCGCCTAAACAACAGCTGCACGTTTAAGCTTGATCAGCTGTTGTTAGAATTCATTTGCTTCTAATTTCTAGTATCAGCTGATGTCGATGTGGAAAAAATAACTGAGTTGTTTGGTGGTGGAGCTACAACAGAGGGCAGCTATCCACCGGTGTGTGACAGAAAGGACATGCCGCGAACGAGACATAAAAGGCGGTGAGGCTACCGCCGATCGACCGGTGTTTGCTAACGCGGAGGTCAATCGTGGATCAGGGAAAGCGAAGGCAGGAGCGTGAGGTGAACTGAATTTCAGGTAAGAAGTTATGACCTGCACTCTATTTGGGTCAGATATAAACCGAGTTTAGGTGTAGTTTATTTAGCAGCAGTTCTCTTATGTGTTGCTGATAGCCGGCTAGCTAGCTAGCGCCGCTAGCATAGTTAGCTAGCGCCGCTAGCAACCCTTGGTGAAAAAGCACCCAGGCTTGGCTTATATTGAGGCGGGTGAAACTCGTGTCAGCACCGGTCGCTCTCTATTTGGGTCAGATATAAACCGAGTTTAGGTGTAGTTTATTTAGCAGCAGTTCTCTTATGTGTTGCTGATAGTCCGGCTAGCTAGCTAGCGCCGCTAGCATAGTTAGCTCGCGCCGCTAGCAACCCTTCGTGAAAAAGCACCCAGGCTTGGCTTATATTGAGGCGGGTGAAACTCGTGTCAGCACCGGTCGCTCTCTATTTGGGTCAGATATAAACCGAGTTTAGGTGTAATTCATTTTCGTTGACCTTTACAATCGTAATGCCACGGGAGTTTATATACAGCTGTGTGCGCACTAAGTTACTGACGTTGGACTTTATTTTATTCATTAGGGTTAGTTCATAGAGTTGCCGTGCTGTACAAAGCGGAATCGTCCCACATTCAGAGAAAACATTATGATTTATTCTGTCGTTACGAAGCCTCCCTGTCATTCTCTCGCGTGTTGAAACGTCAATCATGAAACTGATCAATGATCGGCTGTTCGCTCTTATTTATCGCGCTAAACAACAGCAGCACGTTTAAGCTTGATCAGCTGTTGTTAGAATTCTTTTGATTTTAATTTCTAGTATCAGCTGATGTTTGCTGGAGCATGAAGATGAAATCAGGAGATGTCCTTACTGAATCATCAGAGCTGAACTGGTGATGGAGAAACAGGTTTACACTTTAGGTGACATGAATGAGTTGAAGGGAAGTTATGAGTTGTTTCTGAGAGACAAAGACCAAGCTCCTTTTTGTGTAGCTGACAGCTGGTAACTGTGCAGGGGCGGATCTAGCAAAGCTTTTAGGGGGGCATTAACAGAGAAAGGTGGACACAAAGATATACTTTTCTTTCTTACTCTCATATAAAATATTTAGCTTTTATTAAATAGTTATCTGAATCTCACAACCAAAGTTTGTATAATAATACACAGGATTGGCTGTAGACCAGGGGTGGGCAATTCCAGGCCCGAGGGCGGTGTCCCTGCAGGTTTTAGATGTGTCCTTGAACCAACACAGCTGATTTAAATGGCTAAATTAGCTCCTCAACATGTCCTGTTCTCCAAAGGCCTGATAACGAACTAATCATGTGATTCAGGTGTGTTGACCCAAGGTGAGATCTAAAACCTGCAGGACACCGCCCTCGGGGCCTGGAATTGCCCACCCCTGCTGTAGACCATTGTTCATAATTCAGAACACTGTGTAAAAATAACAAAAACAAAAAGTGAATGCATGTGTGAAAAGTGGTCTATAATGTAATGCTTCAAAGTGTGTTCATGCAAACATTGTCGGGTCTGCCGTGGTACAATGGGACTTCTGCTCATGAACCTGTGTGCACAGCGTCTGCAAATCGGCGCTGTACAAAGTAACTTCATCTTTACACAAAACTGTAAGCTGTCATCTGTGAAGCGTGAGCGGTGTTTGTTTTACCATAGTTCATGGTGGAGAATGGCTGCTCTTCTGAGTTTTGCTCTCTGTAGCCGTATGAATGGCAAACTACAGTGATTAGCAGCGGCATAGGCACACATAAAATTTCTTCTGAAATTTTAAGCTTTCTAGTTATTATTATTATTATTCTCCATCTTCCGCCTAAATTTCGCACGTATCACGCCCGCAGTTTTGAGACAAGCTTCATATATGTTACCTCATTTTGTGCGGCCGGATCTGGAATGGTGTGCTATGACTTTTGGTGTTTATGAATTTTATAGTTTTTAAATATTAATATTTTAGTGAAAATTTTCCGCGCTCCTCTGCCAAACAGTTTTGACATTAGGATTACATATGTTAGATCATTTTGTGCGGCTGGAGCTGGACTATTATGTTGTGACTTTTGGTGTTTATGACTTTTATAGTTTTTAAATATTAATATTTTAGTACAAATTTAGGCCAATTCATCTTTTGGCGCCAAATAAACAGACTTCATTTGTGGTGTCTTGGCTCTCTCTAGTGGTATACCGGGAGTAGTACAGCCGAAAAGATTTATCCTTGTGTTGAAAACTCCATATCCCACAATTCATAGCACGCCTCTACAGAGTGAACAATGGCGGCCACCACTTCGTTTTATATGTCTTTTATTCGTGTTTCTAGGTCACAAAATAAACTTTTAAGATATTTTCAGGCGAGAATGTAGGTGTGTAAACTTCAAATATCTGCTTGTTTTATCAAGACATCCCATATTTAGCGACAGTGCTCTGACGACGTCGGTCCTGCCTGACAGCTAGCCGGCTACCTAGCTAGCTGCCGCACTTGGCTGCAAATGGATAGCGAGGGACTCTCTGTCGTTTCACCTCCCGGTCTCTCGCAAATGCTCGCACAGAATCGGAGTTACAGCTGGATGTGGAAAAAATAACTGAGTTGTTTGGTGGTGCTATAACGCGGAGCTACAACAGTGGGCAGCTATCCACGTGTATGACAGAAAGGACATGCCGCGACCGCCGATCGACCGGTGTTTGCTAACGCGGAGGTCAATCGTGGATCAGGGAAAGCGAAGGCAGGAGCGTGAGGTGAACTGAATTTCAGGTAAGAAGTTATGACCTGCACTCTATTTGGGTCAGATATAAACCGAGTTTAGGTGTAGTTTATTTAGCAGCAGTTCTCTTATGTGTTGCTGATAGTCGGCTAGCTAGCTAGTGCCGCTAGCATAGTTAGCTAGCACCGCTAGCGACCCTTTCGTGAAAAAGCACCCAGGCTTGGCTTATATTGAGGCGGGTGAAACTCGTGTCAGCACCCGGTCGCTTCGCCGACAGTATGTTTTAGCTGGACTTATTTTTCGTTTATATGGACCGATGATTTATTTATTTATTCATTTTAGTAATGGTATAAACAGTGAAAGGTGGTGGATTGGCCAGATGTAAACTTCAAATATCTGCTCGTGTTACCAAGACATCCCATATTAGCTCTGATGTTTTCGGTGCCTGCAAAGAGCTAGACAGGTAGCTAGCTAACCCGAGCTGGCTGTCTTTTTGACTCAGGGTCATAGCTGGACTTATTTTTCGTTTTTATGAGCCGATGAGGGTTTTTTTTAGTAACGGTACAAACAGTGAAAGGCGGTGGATTGTCCAGATGCTGGTCGATGTGGAAAAAATAACTGAGTTGTTTGGTAGTCGCTGACGGAGCTACAACTGAGGGCAGCTATCCACCGTGTGTGTCAGAAAGAACATGCGGGAACGAGGCGGCGAGGCGCATCACCGATCGACGTGTGGTAGATCGTGGATCAGGAAACCGAAGGCAGGAGAAGCAGGCGGCTGCGGTCGGAGCGTGAGGTGAACTGAATTTCAGGTAAGAAGTTATGACCTGCACTCTATTTGGGTCAGATATAAACCGAGTTTAGGTGTAGTTTATTTTTGTTGTGCTGACCTTTTACAATCAGTTATAATAACTCGTACTGCGTGGTAGCTAGCACGATGGAGTTTATGACAGCCTCCCTGTCATTCTCTCGCCTGTTCAAACTTCAGTCATGAAACTGATCAATGATCGGCTTTTCTCTCTTGTTTGTTTATCGCGCTAAACAACAGCAGCACGTTTAAGCTTGATCAGCTGTTGTTAGAATTCATTTGATTTTAATTCCTAGTATCAGCTGATGTTTGCTGGAGCCACAGCTGTAGAAGCGGCTGGTCGAAACCAGGAGATGACCTTACTGAATCATCAGAGCTGAACTGGTGATGGAGAAACAGGTTTACCTTTTTTTTAGGTGACATGAATGAGTTGAAGGAAGTTATGAACTGTTTCTGAGAGAAATAAACACCAAGCTCCTTTTTTATTTAGCTGACAGCTGGTAACTGTGCAGGGGCGGATCTAGCAAAGCTTTTGCCAGGGGCCAGGTAGGGCATTAACAGAGAAAGGTGGACACAAAGATATACTTTTCTTTCTTACTCTCATACAGGAGTGCAGAATTATTAGGCAAGTTGTATTTTTGAGGAATAATTTTATTATTGAACAACAACCATGTTCTCAATGAACCCAAAAAACACATTAATATCAAAGCTGAATGTTTTCGGAAGTAGTTTTTAGTTTGTGTTTAGTTTTAGCTATTTTAGGGGGATATCTGTGTGTGCAGGTGACTATTACTGTGCATAATTATTAGGCAACTTAACAAAAACAAATATATACCCATTTCAATTATTTATTTTTACCAGTGAAACCAATATAACATCTCCACATTCACAAATATACATTTCTGACATTCAAAAACAAAACAAAAACAAATCAGCGACCAATATAGCCACCTTTCTTTGCAAGGACACTCAAAAGCCTGCCATCCATGGATTCTGTCAGTGTTTTGATCTGTTCACCATCAACATTGCGTGCAGCAGCAACCACAGCCTCCCAGACACTGTTCAGAGAGGTGTACTGTTTTCCCTCCTTGTAAATCTCACATTTGATGATGGACCACAGGTTCTCAATGGGGTTCAGATCAGGTGAACAAGGAGGCCATGTCATTAGTTTTCTTCTTTTAAACCCTTTCTTGCCAGCCACGCTGTGGAGTACTTGGACGCGTGTGATGGAGCATTGTCCTGCATGAAAATCATGTTTTTCTTGAAGGATGCAGACTTTTTCCTGTACCACTGCTTGAAGAAGGTGTCTTCCAGAAACTTGCAGTAGGACTGGGAGTTGAGCTTGACGCCATCCTCAACCCGAAAAGGCCCCACAAGCTCACCTTTGATGATACCAGCCCAAACCAGTACTCCACCTCCACCTTGCTGGCGTCTGAGTGGGACTGGAGCTCTCTGCCCTTTACCAATCCAGCCACGGGCCCATCCATCTGGCCCATCAAGACTCACTCTCATTTCATCAGTCCATAAAACCTTAGAAAAATCAGTCTTGAGATATTTCTTGGCCCAGTCTTGACGTTTCAGCTTGTGTGTCTTGTTCAGTGGTGGTCGTCTTTCAGCCTTTCTTACCTTGGCCATGTCTCTGAGTATTGCACACCTTGTGCTTTTGGGCACCCAGTGATGTTGCAGCTCTGAAATATGGCCAAACTGGTGGCAAGTGGCATCTTGGCAGCTGCACGCTTGACTTTTCTCAGTTCATGGGCAGTTATTTTGCGCCTTGGTTTTTCCACACGCTTCTTGCGACCCTGTTGACTATTTTGAATGAAAGGCTTGATTGTTCGATGATCACGCTTCAGAAGCTTTGCGATTTTAAGACTGCTGCATGCCTCTGCAAGATATCTCACTATTTTTGACTTTTCTGAGCCTGTCAAGTCCTTCTTTTGACCCATTTTGCCAAAGGAAAGGAAGTTGCCTAATAATTATGCACACCTGATATAGGGTGTTGATGTCATTAGACCATACCCCTTCTCATTACAGAGATGCACATCACCTAATATGCTTAATTGGTAGTAGGCTTTCGAGCCTATACAGCTTGGAGTAAGACAACATGCATGAAGAGGATGATGTGGACAAAATACTCATTTGCCTAATAATTCTGCACTCCCTGTATAAAATATTTAGCTTTTATTAAATAGTTATCTGAATCTTACAACCAAAGTTTGTATAATAATACACAAGATTGGCTGTAGACCATTGTTCATCATTCAGAACACTATGTAAAAATAACAAAAACAAAAAGTGAATGCGAAAGTGCATACATATTTATTTTATGTGTTTGATGTGTGTCGGGCGTGGTCTGCAGTGCCGCTGCAGGGGAGGTGGACCCACAGGTGTAAAGTCTGTGCTCTCTTGGCTGTTTTTGGGTGTGTGTTGGGCTATGAGTTGAAAAGCTACGGCTGCCTGTGTGGGTACACCAACCATGTGTGAAAAGTGGTCCATAACGTAATGCTTCAAAGCATGTTCATGCAAACATTGTCGGGTCTGCCGTGATACAATGGGACTTCTGCTCATGAACCTCTGTGCACAGCGTCTGCAAATCGGGGCTGTACTGAAGTCACCTCATCTTTACCCAAAACTGTAAGCTGTCATCTGTGAGGCGCGAGCGGTGTTTGTTTTTATCATAATTCATGGTGGAGAATGGCTGCTCTGCTGAGTTTTGCTCTCTGTAGCCGTATGAATGGCAAACTACACTGATTAGCAGCGGCATAGGCACACATAAAATTTCTTCTGAAATTTTCGCTTTCTAGTTCTTATTATTCTTCTTATTATTATTATTCTCCATCTTCCGCCTAAATTTCGGCACGTATCACGCCCCGCAGGTTTGAGAAAAGCTTCATATATGTTACCTCATTTTGTGCGGCTGGATCTGGAATGGTGTGCTATGACTTTTGGTGTTTATGACTATTATAGTTTTTGAAATATTAATATTTTAGTGAAAATTTTCCCGCGCTCCTCTGCCGAACAGTTTTGACAATAGGGTTACATATGTTACATCATTTTGTGCGGCTGGAGCTGGACTAGTATGGTATACACTTTTGGTGTTTATGACTTTTATAGTTTTTGAAATATTTAGATTTTAGTGCAAATTTAGGCCAATTTCCATAGAAACAGACTTTATTTGTGGTGGGTTGGCTCTCTCTAGTGGTATACCGGGAGTAGTACGGCTGAAAATCTGTATGCTTGTTACAAAACTCCATATCCCATAATTCATAGCACCCCTCTGCGGAGTTAAACAATGGCGGACACCACTTCGTTTTAAACGTCTTTTATTCGTTTTTCTAGGTCACAAAATACACTTTTAAGATATTTTCAGGCGAGAATGTAGGTGTGTAAACTTCAAATATCTGCTCGTTTTATGAAGACATCCCATGTCTTGATAGCCGGCTAGCTAGCTAGCGCCGTTAGCGTAGCTAGCTAGCTAGCGCCACTAGCGACCCTTCGTGAAAAAGAACCCGGACTTGTCTTGCAGTGAGGCACCTGAAACGTTTCACCACCCGATCGCTCGCCAACAGTCTGTTTTAGGTGGACTTATTTTTCGTTTATATGGGCCGATGATGCTGGTCGATGTGGAAAAAATAACTGAGTTGTTTGGTGGTGGAGCTACAACAGAGGGCAGCTATCCACCGGTGTGTGACAGAAAGGACATGCCGCGAACGAGACATACAAGGCGGTGAGGCTACCGCCGATCGTCCGGTGTTTGCTAACGCGGAGGTCAATCGTGGATCAGGGAAAGCGAAGGCAGGAGCGTGAGGTGAACTGAATTTCAGGTAAGAAGTTATGACCTGCACTCTATTTGGGTCAGATATAAACCGAGTTTAGGTGTACTTTATTTAGCAACAGTTCTCTTCGTGTTGTTGCTGATAGCCGGCTGGCTAGCTAGCTAGCGCCGCTAGCTTAGCTAGCTAGCGTGCTAGCGACCCTTCGTGAAAAACCACCCAGGCTTGGCTGATAGTGAGGTGGCTAAAATTTGTTTAATCGCCCGATCGCTCGGCAAGGGTCTGTGTCTTAGCTGGACTTATTTTTCGTTTATATGGGCCGATGATGCTGGTCGATGTGGAAAAAATAACTGAGTTGTTTGGTGGTGGAGCTACAACAGAGGGCAGCTATCCACGGTGTGTGACAGAAAGGACATGCCATGAACGAGACATACAAGGCGGTGAGGCTACCGCCGATCGACCGGCGTTGCTAACGCGGAGGTCAATCGTGGATCAGGAAAGCGAAGGCAGGAGCGTGAGGTGAACTGAATTTCAGGTAAGAAGTTATGACCTGCACTCTATTTGGGTCAGATATAAACCGAGTTTAGGTGTAGTTTATTTTCGTTGTGCTGACTTTTTCAATCACTTACAATAACTCGTACTGCGTGCTAGCTAGCACCACGGAGTTTGTATACAGCTGTGTGCGCGCTAAGTTACCGATGTTACCGATGTTGAACTTTATGACAGCCTCCCTGTCATTTCTCTCGCCTGTTGAAACTTCAGTCATGAAACTGATCAATGATCGGCTTTTTCTCTCTTGTTTGTTTATCGCGCTAAACAACAGCAGCACGTTTAAGCTTGATCAGCTGTTGTTAGAATTCTTTTGATTTTAATTTCTAGTATCAGCTGATGTTTGCTGGAGCATGAAGATGAAATCAGGAGATGTCCTTACTGAATCATCAGAGCTGAACTGGTGATGGAGAAACAGGTTTACCCTTAGGTGACATGAATGAGTTGAAGGAAGTTATGAACTGTTTCTGACAGACAAATATACACCAAGCTCCTTTTTTGTGTAGCTGACAGCTGGTAACTGTGCAGGGGCGGATCTAGCAAAGCTTTTGCCAGGGGGCCAGGTAGGGCATTAACAGAGAAAGGTGGACACAAAGATATACTTTTCTTTCTTACTCTCATATAAAATATTTAGCTTTTATTAAATAGTTATCTAAAACTTACAACCAAAGTTTGTATAATAATACACAAGATTGGCTGTAGACCATTGTTCATCATTCAGAACACTGTGTAAAAATAACAAAAACAAAAAGTGAATGCAAAAGTGCATAAATATTTATTTTACGTGTTTGATGTGTGTGGGCGGGCGTGGTCTGCAGTGCCGCTGCAGGGAGGTGGACCCACCTGAGCGGCACCTGCAATCACGCCTCTCGGGCGTAGTCTGTGCTCTCTCGGCTGTTTTTGGGTGTGTGTCGGGCTGTGAGTTGAAAAGCTACAGCCGGCTGTTTGGGTACACCAACCATGTGTGAAAAGTGGTCCATAACGTAATGCTTCAAAGCGTGTTCATGCAAACATTGTCGGATCTGCCGTGGTACAATGGGACTTCTGCTCATGAACCTGTGTGCACAGCGTCTGCAAATCGGCGCTGTCTAAGTAACTTCATCTTTACACAAAACTGTAAGCTGTTATCTGTGAAGCGTGAGCGGTGTTTGTTTTACCATAGTTCATGGTGGAGAATGGGTGCTCTTCTGAGTTTTGCTCTCTGTAGCTGTATGAATGGCAAACTACACTGAATAGCAGCGGCATAGGCACTCATAAAATTTCTTCTGAAATTTTCGCTTTCTAGTTCTAGTTGCCACTTTTTGTACTTTTTTGGCACTTAACTACTTTCACAATTTTCAGCCGATTTTCACCGTTCAAATTTTAAACTATTCTGCTATTTCTGCTAATGATGGCTATGACTTTTGGTATTTTATGCTATTATACTTTTTAAAATATTAAGCTTTTTTCCTTTAATTTGTCCCATTGAAATGAATGGGAAACTTCCACAATTCTGCTAAAACTTGCTTGTTTTTGAAACTTAACTACTTTCTCATACTTTTGCCTAGAACAACCATTCAAACTTTAAAATGTTCACAAATTATTGGGCTATTCATTAATGATTCAGCTTTTTCATATCTGTTACCATTTTCATCTTATCCCTCTTTTAGTTTTGAGTTTCATTTTTGTGATTTTTCACAAAATACATGCGTTGTTATGGTTGCTATGCACTTGGCTTTCAGTGTGCCACTAAAGGTTTTGCCGTCTTCTCTTCATGTCCGAACAACTTCTTGCTACTTGCTCAATTTTCACTCAACTTCCACAAATTATATATCAAAACGTAGGTATTTTTGCTGGCTTTCAGAAAATGTCACTATCATTGTTGTGGGATTTATAGAATTTTGGAAAATCTCCTCAGACCAACACAAAGTCGGAAAAGTCTCCATAGAAAGTCAATGGAGAGTTTCTTCAAAATCACCGCTGGATTTCTGTAATGAGAGGCATATTCGAATCGTCGTATCTCCTTAACGAAGCGACGTTAAGACATGAGGCTTGTCCCGGTATATCTTCAGACACTCCTGACGCTCACAATTCAAGAATTTTTTTCTCACCTATTACCATTCTGGAATGAGTTACACTTGTTTGAGGGTAGGAAATTCGTCCTTCGCTCAGATTTTAAACTCTGGAAATGAGGCACTTTTTTCTCTCGTCATATCTTTTTGATGGATTTCCACAGAGACCTGAAAATTTCCATGATTGTTCACCAAAGCCTGCTGTCTCTTACGGTGAAAGAATGATATTGATACTCCAAATAGATTTAGAGTTAGAAAGCGTTGTTTGAAGGCAAGTCAAGGCAGTTTTTGCTTTGCTCTACTCAGTTATGGTGCATTAGAAGTCAAATATCTTTAATAATTCATATTTTAATGATACATTGTCAACACTTGAAGATTCCCCCATCTCTTCTGAACAAAACGGTGTAAGAATGACCGTTCTAGCCCCTACGGTTAGGAAATTATGGTCATTTGTTTGAGGGGAGTCATCATTATGAGAAATAGACTGCAAAAATCCTGTGTCTCTCTGTGCTGCGTGCACCTGTTTTGGCGGGAAAAAGTGCACAGGCTCTCTGATTGGTGGATTCTAATTCAGCAGCTCCCAGGCTGCTTGACTGAGCTAGAAACTTACTTCTCTCTCCCTGTGTGTGTGTGTGTGTGTGTGTGTGTGTTTGTGTGTGTGACAGAGAGAGAGAGAGAGAGAGAGATAAAGCCTTTTTATGGGATGATCTCATTGTAAGATTCAAATTCAATATATTTAGACTGGTTGACTGAATTGAATCTTGTGTGTGTGTGTGTGTGTGTGTGTGTGTGTGTGTGTGTTTGTGTGACAGAGAGAGAGAGAGAGAGAGAGAAAGCCTTTTTATGGGATGATCTCATTGTAAGATTCAAATTCAAATTCAATGTGTCTCTCTCTTTGCATGTGTGTTTCCATATGTGTCCATATTTGTGATTGTGTGGCTGTTATATTTTTTTTTGCTGATTTTTTTCATTTAACAAGTATATTTGAGGGACCCTTAGCATGTTCAGCATTTTTTCAGCTGTCCATTTTGCTTTTCCAATTTTTCTGTTTAAGTTATTACTATTGCGCTAAATCATAGCATTTCTGCTGTTTTATAAGATTTGTGCTAAATATAGTATTTCTGATTAATTATAGTTTTTCTACCAAATCATAGTACAGTATTTTTGCTTTTTATACGATTTTTATAGGATATTTATATTGCTTAATATAGTATTTCTGCTTTTTATAGGATTTGTGCTTAATATAGTACTTCTGCTTATTATAGGATTTGTGCTTAATATAGTATTTATGCTAAATGTAGTATTTATGCTTAATCATAGTATTTCTATATATTTCTGCCAGGTCCCCAGGCAGCCAATCCTCTGTGAGGACTGAGGCATTCAAATTTACATATCAGGGCCTGCACGGCTTCCCAGCCAGCCAATCATATCTGAGGGCTGAGACATTCAAATTTACAAATCAGGGCCTGCACGGCTTCCCAGCCAGCCAATCATATCTGAGGTCTGCGCTTTCTTCTCCTGTCATATCTCAGCAACGGATGTACAAAGATCAATGAAAATCGCAGTCAAAGTACACCAAAGTCCGCTGATTCACCCAGTACAAGAATTATGCTGCTAGCCCTCCTAGTTTTTGAGTTACACGACGTTTTGTAACTCCAAAAAGCGGCGTTTTTTCGCCTCTCACCGCGATCTATTTTCTGACTGCCCAAGTATCTGTCTTTCAGACCGCCGCCCCTTTCCAGGTGGCGCAATCAGTAATGACACGGCGGCTCTGCAGCTCAAAGGTCGTGGGTTCAATCCCACCTTGGTCCACGTTTTTTTTTTTTTTCACTACAAATTTATACACTATCACAGACCTGTAATTTATATTGCTAATTTATTACAATTCTGCAAAGTTTTATGATTTTAGCAGCTTTTCTAATATGGACCTCAGATTCTTGTTAACGCTCCATGGCAGAAACAAGTACACAGCCTGATGAAGCAGACAGAGGCAGTACCTCTGACTGGTGAATTTGAGCAGAACCAGGTTGTTCTTTCATTTCATTTCTTTATTTATTTCACACATGGTTCAACAGTGTTTCTTTTTTTCTACATACAGAACCTTCTGCCTCTTTTCAGCAGAAATTCTGCTCATTCACCTCATCTCTTGTGTTGGAGTGCCCTCTTGTGGCGCCTTTTGGGTAGTGCCTTAGTAAACATGAACACTGCAAAGAAGTGGTATCAGACTGGTTTGTAGTGGAGGAATTTGTTGCCAGTTTCTTTCATCTTTAATCCGTATTCATGTTGTAATGTAGTAACTTTTGTGGCACAAATACCACAATATGGCAGAAACACTATGTTTTGGCACAAATACTTTGATTTGGTATACTTTAGCTTCTTCACCCCTTTTCAGCAAAATTTTCATTTTTTTCACCCCTTTTCAGCACAAATTCCATTTTTTGGGGCTGTTTTCAGAAAAAAAAACTCTTTTCAGCAGAAACTCTGCTGATTCATCTCTTTTCAGCGCAAGTTTCTGCTCCTTTGCCTCTTTTCTGCAGAAATTCTGCTGATTCACCTCTTTTCTGCAAAATTTTCAACCATTTCACCTCTTATCAGCGCAATTCTCAGCAGTTTCTGCTCATTTCACCATAATTGTCAGTCTCTCCATCTCTTACCTTGTGAGAGTGAATTTGGCACAGTGAGATGAGTAGCCGCCTTGCGCCCAGGAGGTCCAGGTTCGAATCCTGCTCAGGGTGACGTTCTTTTTTTCACCACCATACAACTTTTTGCAACTTTTCATCTTTTTCAGCTTTTCAGCAGACAGCTTCAGCGTTAAGGCATCCACACAGCATTTTCGCAGGAAATGCAAATTTTTCTAGTTTTATCTGTCAGCCTCACCCATCAAACTCACGGGGCGGGGTTAACGCTGCCCATGCAGCTTCTCTAACATTTGATTGGTTGCCGTGCAATGTAAGTCAAAACAGGTCGATCCTAGATAATCGATTGCTTCTGTAGACTTGAGGCAGCCAGGTATCCCAGAATGCGTTTCAAATCACAGGCAGCAATGGTGGTGGTGTAGTTTTAAAATACCCCCGTTTTCTGTCACCAACTACACTTTTAACAGTGTTTTAGCCGCGAATGTCGCCGTAATCTTCACATGTCTGGTCAGGTTGTCAGCATAGAACATGTTTGCAAAAGTGCTCAGATGTTTTCAGAGATTTCAGTAGCTCTGCTAACAGTCAGCATGCAGAGTGCACCGAGGGGGTTACGTCAACGGTTTGTTTACATATTCCACTCTCCGTGTTCCACATGTTGCATTCGCAGAGATTCGCATTTTCACCGAACGATCGTCTCTTTCCGCCTGGTCTTGTGTCTCTGTGCTTCTGTAACATAAAGAACGAGCTGACATGTTTCTCAGGACACCAGCGATCAGCTCAGCAGGCCCTCAGTTTACCTGCATGCGTCCTCCTCACCTGTCAGCTGTTTAACACCTGCTGCTAATTCAAGAAACACGCCCACGTTACCTGGTGATAGTCACAGTTTAACTGGGCAGCCGGTGCTTGATATAACGCAATGTCAGCGCATTTTTCTGCACAACATAAGTAAATATAGTATTTTTCCCGAGCGCAGAGCTGCTGGAGCTTGTTTCTTACAGAGGACTTTATAGGCGAACCCACTTCATCGGCAGCTGATGTCCAATCACCTGCACACAGCTTTGAAACCTCACCTGAGTTTTAGCTCTCAGTGGTTAAACGCTGGACTTAATTCACTCAGGTTTTGTCTGTCGGGTCACGTTTACTTCGCTGTTTTATTTACAACTGAGCAAATCGGTTTGGCTCAAATTAAAGTTATGTTTCATAACTGCAGAGTTTTACAGACGTTTAATGGTTCACTGGCACATGTGTTAGACTGAACTATTCGCTTTTCTTTATCTGGTGTGTTTTGGATTTAACAGTGAATTTTGAGATTAAACTGACTTTTAAAATGTTTTTATACAAAGAGGAAAAGAAGGCGCATTTCCACCGAGAGGAGCAGAGTTTGCAACAGCATGTTCAAGATGAAGACTGCAACCTGGACAGAAATATTATATCATCTGTTTTTAATAGTTATTTAACTGTATTCTAAGCACCAGCTATGTTAGAATTTTTAGAGTTTACTTAACTAAAAATAAATGAGCTTAACATATAATTTGTGTGATTGATTCTCTCTCTCTCTCTCTCTTTTTTTTTTTTTTTTTTGCTTTTTCGGTCATGTTATGTTTAACTGTAAAGGTTTGTTACAAACTATGAAACACATCGTGCAGACTTCTGGATGTTAGAAGAAAACTAATACTGCTCATGAATGAGACTAAAGGCAGGAAGGTGTCCTTTAAAACTAAACATGTTAATAGGACCTCCCTATTTATATCGTAGTTTATGATATAGCACGTGTATTTCGGTAATAGCCTACTGATTTCAGCAGGTCACATGGGCGTTATCTGTGATACTCCTTAACTATAATTTATCCAAGTTAACGTCAGTTAACCATTCAGACAGTTCTTTTGCAATGAAAACATAAACACCCATGCTGCGTAATGTTTACATTATAGCTGCTTATGCAGTAACCATGGTAACCACGGACTCTGAGCGGCTGGATCGACGGAGGTCAGACAACAATTTTACATGTATGATCTTAAAACAGGACACAGCCAATATCCGTGCTGGCCTCATATCAAATGTGACCGCAGACTGAGTCTATGTTTGATGTTTGCTTTATATCTAATCTTCCTCTCAAACATTTAAACAGCAGCGAGTCTGCAGCTGAGGGAATACAAACTCAAATTGTCGGAACAGGTTCGATCGTGGATTCATTTGGTGATTTATTAAATGTATAACTGTTAGTCTAATCTGCTGCTGAGTCTCTTACACTGATGAAAATGCAGATAACACAGATCACGAACACCTGTTCAACCAATCACTTTCATTCCACTTTGATCTGCGACAAACTGACGGTTCATCTCTGTTACAGTGTTGCGTTAGACTGCTATATTTTTGTGTTCTTTATGCTGTAGATTTTCACGTCTCTGGAATAGTTGGCAGTATTAAGGATGCTTTTCTGTAAAATCATATTGATATGACCCGTGACATATTCGTAGATGACAGTTAGATAGTCAGCTGGGAAACTCTGTGTTAACTCAGAGATCTGAAGATATCGTGGAGAGATGCTGATCTTGCTCCGTGGTGTACAGGTCACCCTCATGATTAATATAAAAATATTAGCCGAACATCATGAAGTCTGTATGTGTTTCATAGTGTCGAACAACCTTTGTACAGTTAAAGCCAGCAGTTACTACATGACGGAAACACCAACGTTTTCTCTTTTATGCGTTTATACGCAGGTCACGCTGATTACTGAACAGAAACCCAAAGATCAGCTGTTAATCGAATTTATTTGCTCTCTCTCCTCCTTAAACATGTTTTTAATGTTAGTTATAATTCAGAATTGGCGACTGAAACACGTAGGACACATAAGAACATCAGGAAATAAAACCCCGATAAATATAACCTCAGTAAAAGAAGTCAGTGTCAGCGGGGGTTATTACAGCTGTGTACCGGGGCCTGCGCTTTGTCGGCGTTAACAACAGCTCGATTGCTTGCGAGGCGAGCGGGTCTATCCCACGCTTTGCCGTGAGACTGGGCAGACATCTCCGAAATCATCGAAGCACTTTTGCAAAGAGGCTGTATCTTGACAAACCGATCAGACATATGAAGATTAAACCACTACATTCTCGGCTAAAAAAATATTAAAACTGTATTTGGTGACACACAAACAGGGTTTTTCAAAGTTCAGTTCTGCCGGTTGTTGTGGGCTAAAAACAATGGCCACCAGGTCAAAGCAATGGTTTTGAGTCGATCAGCGTTAACCCCGCCCCCTGAGTTTGATGGGTGAGGCTGACAGATAAAATTATTTCATGATGAGAGCCAGGCGCCAGGACTGCCAAAATGAAATAAATAAATATATCATGAAATAATTAATTAAATGTGTCAATAATTAATTAGAATGTGAAATACACAAATAATTAATTAAATGTGTCAATAATTAATTAATTAAATGTGTCAATAATTAATTAAAATGTGAAATACATAAATAATTAATAAAATGTGTCAATAATTAATTAATTACATGTGTCATAACTATTTATTTAATTAATTAATTCCCATTTTAATTAATTATTGCCACATTTAATTAATTATTTAATGGTGTATTTAAGTAATTCATTATGGCAGTCCTGGCGTTCCATATATTCTATCATATTTAAACTTATATCATTAAAAGCTTATACTGACTACTAAGTACAATTTTCCATTGACAGTACTGTTTTCTCTTGTTTATTAAATTAGGGAGTTAGGGGTAGCACTGGTCTTTTGTTTGGTTTTTGTTTCACCCAGGGTTTAGGTAGCACCTCCCTCTTTCAATAAGCTTGTTTTGTTTGTTATTTTGGCCTTTGTTCACCCTGGAGTTAAAGCTTTCAGTTTGGGAGTAATAAAATCACCTTACCTTGTAAATTGGCTTCTGGGTATGACTTTGGGGACCAGGGTGGGGTCACCTTCCTTTTAAACCCTTATGTTGCACTCCTGTTCTCTCTGCCAGGAACAAGAGATGATGGCTGTAACTCAGAAGGTAGAGCAGGTCGTCTGCTAATTCGAAGGTTGGTGGTTTAAATATTCTTGAGCAAGGTACTAATCCCAGTTTTCTCTCTAATGCATCTATTGTGGATGACTGATATGAATGTGTTCTAATGTTAGCTGGGAAGCACTTATAAAGAAAATGTTTGTTTTTTTAAAGTGCTGTTGTGAAATGGGGCAAGTTGTATTAATTTGAGTGCTCAGGCAGAGTAGAAAAGTACCATATAAGAACCGGAAGATTTACCAAAAGCACATGGGTGCAGCTTACACAGGGGCCAAGTCCCAGCAAGCCCCAGTCCCAGCCATGCATACACACACAACACAGCCACCCTGTAGTGTAGTGGGCACATTTTAAACAACAAATTGCTTTGCAAGAGGAAGCTGCCACACTGACCCAACTCTCAGCGAAAAGGTGAGGTGCGGGGGACGCTGGAAAGGAGAATGATGGGTTTGAGACCAGGTTGGAGCTTGCAGAGGAGGTTGTTGTGGGGTTGAACTAACCTGGTTACACGAGTGTGAACTGAGACAGTTTTGAGTTAGCTGATTGTATCATACAGCTGTTCTGATAGGATAGATAAAATCTTATGGCGACAGAATACAATGTGAGACAGTTTGATGAGTCTGAATGCACTGAGAACTGAAGTGAGAGTTTAACTGGGCAAGTGGCTGGGAGCTCTGTGAAGGTGAGGAGAGGACAAATGGTGTTAATTGAGTTGAAAATGGAAATGTTTCAGGTCAAGAAGCGGGTCTACGGGATCTGAGTTAAATAGTATCATCAATAGAGAGTGGGCTAGTGTGGCTGACCAATTGCTGAGGCCATTCCTCTGCAGATGATCTGTTAGCTGTTTGACAAAGTGATGGCTTTTTAATTAGTGGTTAAATTACTGCCACGTTAAAGGCCTGTGGTACATAGCCTATTAACAGAAATAGGTTGATCATATTTAAGATTGAAGCATTAATTAATGGCAGGACATCTTTGATCCTGGGGGTCTAATAGACACACTGATGTTTTAGAAGAAGTGATATTAGTTTAGTTAACTTACAAGTTAACTTGAGTTCTTATTTAACTTAAGTTAACTTAGAAAGATCAATTTGAGAGGAGTCTAAATACATATAAATATGACTGAAAGTAGGTGTATATAATAATAAGTCATTAAGATGATTATGAGTCATTTTTTTCTCTAATGGTTAAAATTTTATTTGTGAAGAAGTTCATGAAGTCATTACTAGTTAACGTTAAAGGGATTGTTGGCTCAGTAGAGCTCTGACTGTTTGTCAGCCTGGCTACAGTGCTGACAAACAGTCTAGCAGATCATTACATGAAGGAACCTTTTAAAAACAAGCGCGTTCATGCTCACAGGTGCACACACGGGTGATCACACACACAAACTACACCCTTTTTGGCTCCTACCTCAAAGCACACTGTGCGCTGTCGATCTCACGTGCTGCACAATAATGTTTAATATTTAGTATTTACTGTCATATTCCCATATATCATTGTGATGTTGTTTATTACTCTCGTTTTCTTCTGCTTGCTTTCTTTTTTTTCTTTCTCAACAGGTGATCCAGGTGATCGATATATGTATTTTTTGTCTGCTTATTCTGTTGGTTTTGGTTTTGCCCTTCTCCCCGTCCCTCTTCTCAGCTGTTTTCTTTCCTCTTTCTTTCTCCCTTTCTTTCCACCAGTCAAGTCTGTCCCGTATTCAGCAAGTGAAAATAAAATAAACAATAAAGGTGAATCAAATGGACCATTACGGCAAGGCTGGGATGGTCCATTTGGTAAAAAGTAAATCCGTTGGGCATCTTTCTCCGCCTTTAGACAATAATTCTGATGGCAAAAGAGCCAAACGGGACAGGTTAAAAAAAAAAAAAAAAAAAAAAAAAAAAATGAAGAGTGTTAGATTGCTGAAGTGCTGAAGAGGTCTATTAACTATGTGTTAATAGACCTCTCTGCATCGAATCATATCTGTTATTAATCTCTGTCTCTCTTCCACAGCATGTCTTTATCCTGTTTTCCTTCTCTCACCCCAACCGGTCGCAGCAGATGGCCCCGCCCTCCCTGAGCCTGGTTCTGCCGGAGGTTTCTTCCTGTTAAAGGAGTTTTTCCTTCCCACTGTCGCCAAAGTGCTTGCTCATAGGGGGTCATATGATTGTTGGGTTTTTCTCTGTATTTATTATTGTGCGATCTACTATACAATATAAAGCGCCTTGAGGCGACTTTTGTTGTGATTTGGCGCTATATAAATAAAATTGAATTGAATTGAAGAGAAGAGAAATATGGGGTTGTTCTTATTTTCTTCAATCAGTGATGAGTAGTAAGATGTTCTAGCTTTATGGAGGGCTTTATTTATTCCAGGTCGAATCAAGAATTCTAAATTAGTGAGATGACATTTCCTCTCCAAAAGTATGCATAGCCATCTGCAGTGAAGATGTAACACCATTAATGAGATAATTGGCCTCTATTGGAGAAGAGGTTAGGTATCTGCTCTGCACTGTGTTGGCACATGGCATTGAAGAAGAGTGGACAAATTACATCCTTAAACTTAATTATGGCACTTTCAGAAAGACATTTACTGTAATCAAATGCAGTTCCCACTACTGCATAATCCATTATTGTAAATATGAATGTTATTAACAATTGAGCAGACAAAAGAAGGTTTTCATGGAATTCTTTTCTACTCTCCCAGAGTGCTCAAAGCGCTTTAAACAACACAAGCACTTTCTATCTAACATTCTTGTCCAACGATATTTGAAATGCAGACTGGAAACTTCAACGGATGACCCACAGCCACCTCATGTTCGGTTTCCATGCCATATCTCAGAACAAGATCCAGAGTGTGATGGGTGGGCTCTTTTCCATTTTGAGAGAAGCTGGTGTAGTCAAACAATAGATTAATTACTGTTTTGAGGCTGTGATTATTAGCATGGATATTAAAATCACCCAGAACAATTATTTTATCTGAGCTTTGCACTAAATCAGATAAAAAATATAGAGAAATCAGACAGAAACTCTGAGTAGGGACCAGGTGGACGTGGTTAAGAGATAACAAATAACTGGCTTTTGAGTTTTCCAATTATGGCAGACAAGGCTAAGAGTTAGGCTTTCAAATGAATTAAATCTGTCTGGGTTTATGGTTCATTAATAAGCTGGAGTGGAAGATTAAATCAATATATTGATAAATTAATAAATCATTTACTAACAGAGACTTAGAAGTGAAAAAACTAATGTTTAATTATTTTACTCTTAGGTGCAGCTGATGATGCTTTATTGTTCTTAGTGATTTTTTTAATGCTTAAATTGTTTTTTGTTACCTTTTGGTTCTTTTTTGATTACATGGGAGTGGACAAAGTCTCTATGGGAATGGGGTTTGGGGGAATGACAGGAGTAAAGACGCTGCAGAGGTGTGTAAGCCTGCAACTCTGCTGCCTGGACCCAAGTCAAATGCCAAAGCCAAATGTTTCCTGGAGACTCCCCTGACACATAGTAGACAACAGGAATGATGTCAAATCCTGAAAGAGGAACACTATCTTCAAGAAGCAAAACAGACTAAAGGCAAAATAAGTGACAATGAGACATGTACCAGTAATTCTGCCATGGTCCAAATAATACAAGGGATAGTCAACGCCAACGGAGAACCAGAAGCCTCACAAAGAAAAAGAATGTACTCACTGTTCAGAATAGTACTGTTCAATGCCTCCATGATGACTGCTTTTATGGATTCATTTACCCAGCTGGCCCAAATAGAGAGATATCCTGGTGCTCAGTATGTGCCATTCTGAGGGAGTTCACCAAGGCCTGCGGCATGGGCTACACCTGGTGGTCCCCAGGGGTTACTGCTGGGAATCAGGGAAAAAATGTTCCATTCTTCATTCCTATTTAATGACACAGCTTCCTCTGGATGCAAAGGACAGTTGACCAAGGACAGTTCTTCAATTCATCAACAAACCTGTAAGAATCAACATAGGCTGTCTTAGCTTCATCTGAACTGAAGAAATCAAGTCAAGTCAAAGCTTACTTATATAGCACATTTTTAAATAATCTCCAGGGACCAAAGTATGTACAACTTATACAAAATACACACTATATAAAACAGTCACTAAATTAACAATGAATATAAACTAAAAATCAAATAAAACAAGTAAATAAACTGTAAAAAACAAATAAAACAAAACACCAGTGTATTCTGCTCAACTAGACCTGAAAGCAAGTGAGAACAAAAAGGTTTTTGAAAGTGTTAAATGACTGGGAGACCGGGCAGCACTAATGTGAAGAGGCAAGTTGTTCCAAAGATCAGGAGCCACCACTGAAAATGCTTGATTGTCTCTGCTTTTAAACCTGGATCTCAGAATCTAGGCCTTTACCTTACTGAGGAGCCTTAGTTGAAAGAAACTTGTCAAAAGTCACACCAAGGGTCCTTGTAACCAGACAACAGTAAGAGGCTAAAAGACCAATGGCGCGATCATACACATCTAACAGGTTGGGTCGCCAAAATAAAATAATTTATCTTTTACTTTTGTTCAGATTGACGACGTTTATGTCAAGCCACCAGTTATTTCCAACCGTGATTGTACATCTGTTGGTTTGTATAGGCAAATATATCTGTAGGCCATCTTCAAAGCAATGACAACAGATGCTATGTTTAGGGATGTTGTAATGAAGGTAGACTTTTTGTCAGCCTGGCTACAGTGCTGAAGAGAAACCTGGGGTTGTTCTTATTTTCTTCAATCAGTGACGAATAGTAAGATGTTCTGGCTTTGCGGAGGGCTTTCTTATAAAGCAGCAAACTATTTCTCCAGGCTAAATGATGATCCTCTAAATTTGTGACACGCCATTTCCTCTCCAGCTTACGAGTCATCTGCTTTAGGCTACTGTTTAATGTCTGCCCAAGAAAAGAAATTTCAATTAGTATGGGAAGTTTGTTTAAGCTGGTGGAAAACATTACTTTAACACTTACCTTTTGGACAAAATCATCTTACCTGTGGTTTCTCCTGATGGTGTGCCAGCCAAAAGAGTCCCCAGGCATCTCGAGTTCCCTTTTAAAGTTTCCTGGCGGTACCAAGTGATTGAAGACAGGATTGAATAGATTAGTTTATTGTAGATTATAGGCAGCAGTCCAAGTGGGAAATATTTATTTTAATAATTGTAATTACGGTTATTATGCCTACACTATTGATTTGATATTAATAAAGGTTATTAGATAAGAAATGTGTGTGTAGTTTAGGTTCATACGTAACCCCAGATAATGGTATGGGCCATTTAGCAGCAGTCCATAAAGGGGTACCATTTAACATCAGAGGGTGTTGCTGGAGCCATGTCCCATCACTGGGCTACATTGTTTTATTTTATGTTATGCATTTGGAATTTAAATGTTGATGAATAAAACATGGTGGGTCTGTATCCCTTCTCTGCCTCAAGCCTCCCATTTGAACCTAGTCACTACAGGCCATCCTAATAGATGTTAAGGGAAACATATATAAAGAAAAGAGAATGGGCCCAGGTAGAGAACCCTGAGGTACTCCACAACTAAGTGGGGACACAGATGATGAATACTGCCTAAATGGACGAAGAAACTTCTATCTTAGTGCTGCGTTTGATACTGTTGACCATAATATCCTATTAGAGCGATTAGAACATGCTGTAGGTATTACAGGTACTGCGCTGCAGTGGTTTGTATCATATCTATCTAATAGACTCCAATTTGTTCAAGTAAATGGAGAGTCCTCTTCACCCACTAAGGTCAATTATGGAGTTCCACAGGGTTCAGTGCTAGGACCAATTCTATTTACATTATACATGCTTCCCCTAGGCAGCATCATTAGAAGACATAGCATAAATTTTCACTGCTATGCAGATGACACGCAGCTCTATCTATCCATGAAGCCAGGTAACACGCACCAATTAGTTAAACTGCAGGAATGTCTTAAAGACATAAAGACCTGGATGGCCGCTAACTTTCTGCTTCTTAATTCAGATCAAACTGAGGTTATTGTACTCGGCCCTGAAAATCTTAGAAATATGGTATCTAAGCAGATTCTTACTCTGGATGGCATTACCTTGGCCTCCAGTAACACTGTGAGGAACCTTGGAGTCATTTTTGACCAGGACATGTCCTTTAACGCACATATTAAACAAATATGTAAGACTGCTTTCTTCCATTTGCGCAACATCTCTAAAATTAGAAATATCCTGTCTCAGAGTGATGCTAAAAAACTAGTTCATGCCTTCATTACTTCCAGGCTGGACTACTGTAATTCATTATTATCAGGATGTCCTAAAAACTCGCTGAAAAGTCTTCAGCTAATCCAAAATGCTGCAGCAAGAGTCCTGACAGGGACTAGAAAGAGAGAGCATATTTCTCCTGTTTTGGCTTCCCTTCATTGGCTTCCTGTTAAATCCAGAATTGAATTCAAAATCCTGCTCCTCACATACAAGGTCGTAAATAATCAGGCCTCATCTTATCTTAATGACCTTGTGGTACCATATCACCCTATTAGAGCACTTTGCTCTCACACTGCAGGCTTACTTGTTGTTCCTAGAGTATTTAAAAGTAGAATGGGAGGCAGAGCCTTCAGTTTTCAGGCCCCTCTTCTGTGGAACCAGCTTCCAGTTTGGATTCGGGAGACAGACACTATCTCTACTTTCAAGATTAGGCTTCAAACTTTCCTTTTTGCTAAAGCATATAGTTAGGGCTGGATCAGGTGACTCTGAATCCTCCCTTAGTTATGCTGCAATAGATGTAGGCTGCCGGGGATTCCCATGATGCATTGAGTTTTTCCTTTCCAGCCACTCACTATGTGTTAACAGACCTCTCTGCATCGAATCATATCTGTTATTAATTTCTGTCTCTCTTCCACAGCATGTCTTTCATCCTGTTTTCCTTCTTCACCCCAACCAATCACAGCAGATGGCCCCGCCCCTCCCTGAGCCTGGTTCTGCCGGAGGTTTCTTCCTGTTAAAAGGGAGTTTTTCCTTCCCACTGTCGCCAAAGTGCTTGCTCATAGGGGGTCATATGATATGATTGTTGGGGTTTTCTCTGTATTTATTATTGTGCGATCTATTGTACAATATAAAGCGCCTTGAGGCGACTTTTGTTGTGATTTGGCGCTATATAAATAAAATTGAATTGAATTGAATTGAATTATCTGACAGATATGACTGGAACCATTTGCATACAGTACCTTTAATACCTTCTCCAGTATGCTGTGATTTGAAACCAGAGAGGGACTTCTTGGAGATGCAGTTTAGTTGAGTATATACTACCTTCTCTAAAACCATAGACAGAAGAGGGAGCTTAGAAATGGGCCAGAAATTAGAAAGAACAGAAGAATCCAAGTTGTTCTTTTTGATGAGGGGCTGTATGACAGTATGTTTGAAAGCTTGTATGGTGGGTCCCGCGGTTTTTCATTGCTGCTTACATTTTTCCCAATCAACTTCTTTGTGATATGTTTATAGGGACCAAAGAGCAAACGGCAGACTTCATTAAAACTAGAGGAGAAAACGATCACCTCTTCACCGGGGTAAAAAATTCAGCGACTGTGGGATGGAGGTACACGAATAAATCACTTTACACGTCATATTCATCTGAGTACGGTTTCAATAACTGTACAGAACCTGTGATGTCCAGATGATATTCCTCTTGTGATCTGCTGTGAAAACTTTTGGATTTAGGGATTATCATATTTTTTTGTGTGCGATCAGGACTATTCTCGAGAAGATGGGCCTGCAAGGGAAAGTAACCCCCTTGCAGGCCAAAAAGAAGTGGGACAATTAAAAGAAAAGATACAAAGTATGTGTGTTGTCAAGAAGATAATTTTTAAGAATTGTTACGGGTCCGAAATTGAGGACGAGAGTAAAACAATGATGGTCCAAAAGAGGTCGATCAAACAACTGATTTTAATGAATACACGCAGCGTGGGGAGACGTACACTGGAAACCATCAGTTGTAAATCCCCACCCAAAAATACACTTCAGATTGCTTTTATAACATCAGGGTATTATGACGCCCCCTCTTGCATTTACAAGCACATAATTTGCATCTTAAGAACATTATTTGCCTCTTTTACAGACAATGATCAATTTTAAGAGATAAATGCAGAGACAGGAGTTCCCCTTTCTGGCATCCATCCAAATATGGTGATGATCTCAGGCCTTTGAGGTCCCCATGGACTTGTCCTCCTCTTTGCGTCACCTGTTGCTAGGCAAACTCAAATGCAATAAGAAGCTGAATACATTCAGGCCTTTGCTCAGCTACTATTTTACTGTAGCAATATACTCAGCATATAAGCTTTTAAGATTATAGATTTAACTCAACGATTTAAAGTGGTTATAACTGCACCTGTAATAAACATGTTAATATTTGATTATGATAACCCCTGTAATACAAATTATAACATAATGCCAGCAACTTCAATAAATGCTTGGATGAAATGATAATTAATGCAATGATAAAGATGATGGTTATGTAAAATAATCCCTGTAATTCCACAATTCCCTCTCTTGACGTCTCTTCCAGAGACGTCACTACACCATTTTCTTGTGTCACTCTTCGACCCACTCTGTCACCTCTGGATCCATTAATGGCATCCATCCATTCCCAGGTCCACTGCCTTCGCTCTGACCCTCTCTAGCCGTCCCCTGACTCAGCAAATCAGACAATAACCTCATGTCATCTACGTGGTCCAGTAATAAAACGCCAGCTCCCACTTGAAAACACTTCATGCTTAAGTGGTCTCTGCTCCTTTCCTGGGTCCCTCTCTAGTGGAAATCTAGTGGAATGGACCCTCGTCATCAATCACTAAGTAAACTGAATTGGCGCAGGTCTCAAATAAGAAGCAGAAGACACTTGGGCCCTCGCTCAGGCCTGCTACTAGATTTATGTGTTTTGTAAGCATGCATGCAATTAACCTGCTATGTTCTCATCTTCCCTCAACATGTATCACCTGGACACTCTCACCAGTGAAGCTTAAAACCCTCTTGGATAGAACATCAACTCTAAACAAGCACAGATATGCAATGTGTATAAAATGAACTAAACCTGTGAATAGAATGAATGTGATGACAAACATATTCAATGCAATATGAACCCTGTAAACAATATTACTATATAAAAAACACTGCTGTAAAACATGTTCTTAATGCAATCGTAATAATGCAGATTATATAGTAGGAATAAAAGAATTTCTGAATCCCAACATTCCCTCTTCTGACATTCCGACAAGGAATGTCACCACACCTTATGTTGTATCACTCCCTGCCCCGCTCTATGGGTTCTAAGTTCATCTAATAGATGCCCTCAACCCAGCCAGGGTTCGCAACCCTTGCCATTATCTTTACCAACAATCCTCTGACACAAGGAATGATACAACAACTAGCGATGACCAGTATTCCCAAAAATACAGTCAAAGAAAACATCACTGACATAGCCACACCTTTCCATTGTCCAAACACAGATGTCATCCAGGACGCCAGCAGATTTTCGATACCTGAGTGCTCATGCATGGTTTTAGACAATTCGATTTTGCTCTCCCGTCAGTGAACTCGGACCCAATTGTTCTGCGAACCCCATCATGGCGTCCCTGGTTTGGTTAGAGAGTCTCAGCAGGTTGTAATGAACATAATTCGGCCAACATTTCTATTAGGCGTTACCCAAAGAAATATACTCTCCAATCCTACAGCTACCTGACTTACCAGCTTGTACTCATTAGGAACTCCCCAGGGCACTCCTATGGAGTCTATCCAGGTCGGCGAGTTCAAACGAGGATCATATCCATGGGTACCCTGGGTCCCTCTTTTGGCCAAAATGTATCTCTTACGTATGGCAACTAAAGTTCGCGTGTTATGTTGTGGAATAGCCTTTACCTGGTTTCCAATAAGCATGAGCGGAGCTCCCAATCGCACCATCGCACATGTCCCTACGCTTCCCATAGGAACACGAGTATTTTCCCCACAGTAATAATAGAGCCCACTTCTTGCCCATGTTCCAATTATCGTGCTAGAGTCGCTTACATTGCTGGTGGTTCGTCCCGTGAGTGTGACCGCACACCTAGTTGGGTCGATCTCTCCCACCTTGTACTTTTCATTATCTGTAGAAAACTTGAAACATGTAATTATCTTATTTTAGCATAAATGGTCCCACTGCTGTCTGCTTTGAAATGGGAGGGAAAAGTCTGGACAACAAAATACAGTTGCCAGTAGTCACTGCACTTCTAGTTAACTGTAACATACAATCATAGCCCCACTCATCCTCTATCGAGTTAACCCATTTCATTTTTCAAACTTAGGCCTGATTTCTTCGCCCCCTTTAACGGGTAGCGCATATCCGGTCTGAACACTGTGTTTGGGCAATTTACGAATTGTTGCAGGATTTCTATGTTATGTAAAGTTCCTCTCATCCCTTTTATGCTTCCATTATAACCTGTGTCTAACAAGCTTTTGATCTTCTTTGTAATATAAACAACTAGGTGTATTTGTGCTCTGTTCTTCTCCTTTCTCTGGTTGGTTCCGTTCGGTCTGGGGCTTCCAGGATTCTCGCCCCCCTATGGTCGCTGTGGTCCTGAAATCTTCTCCTGTAAAAGATAGAAAACAAAAAGCCTCTCTCTGCTACACCTCACTAATCTACTGTGTTCATCCAATGTTCCTTTAATTATTCAAACTTGGTTCACAATATCATGTTCTGGGCTTTATCCTTTTTATTAACTTTACTTAATCTCAATGCTCTTTATGTGTGTGAGCAACGCTTTTAGTTTTATTAAACACACCCCAGGTAAAATATACACCATCCCCATGTCAGCCTAAATCTGCGCTAGAAAGCACGCTTCAAACTTTCTATCAGGATTTATGCCTCTTTTTGCTTCAGGCATATACATAACATGCAAAAATTACTGTTAATGCCAGTTAGACAAGCTTCCATTATCTACAACATTTTGTTTCACCCGCCTCACCCTCACATGTTTCCTGTTCACTTATTGCATACTTATCTTTAACACCGTCTGCCTCACTAGTTGCTAAACAGAAACAAAGCACCATGTGTTCCACCTTTGCCCTATAAAATAAATCTATGTCATGTTTGTGTCTGTAAGCATGTTTTGCATTCATTCATTACACTCCATGCCATCCCTGCAAGTTAAGAGCTATACAGTTAAAAGCTACAGGCCTTTGGCCTCGCCTATTTTAAATAAAGCAGGGGAGTTTCATTTTACTTTAAAAATAACAATTTCTGCCTCAGTTTTACCATATCTAAATTATCAACAACCCCAGAAGTCATAAAATGATCCTAGAACCCATCTCAAATTACCTCTTAAATTCCCCCTTTATATTTGGACACACCAAATGTGTCCAAATAAATAAAAACTCAAAAACTCAAAATGCATCACCCGGGCTTAAGAAATTAAAGGAAAACAGTTAGTCATATCATCTCTCCAAACACCTCAGCAATCCTCCTCTCCGGTAGATCTGCTCCAGCCCTGTAAACCTGTGTTTAAGGAATAAAATCAATTTAATCATTATGTCAAATCTCCTCGAAGTCCTTGCTCCATGCAAAAGTCTGGATCCTTGGAATTTTCTGGAAACAAAACCTGTACTTTACATTTCATACTCACCTCTCCCCCTTTATGATCCAATCTGTGTTACAACAAAGACTAAACTTAAAACAGAACAGTTATCAATCATGTGTTTCTTCAGTTAATGGTAACATGAGTTATATCAAAAAATGTTTCCCTTTTAGCATTTAGCATTTTATAATGTAATAACATAATCCAACCCCAGTAAATAAAACAAAAATTCCCTCCAAGCAAACATCAGCATCCCCAGAATTAAGTCTTCCACTCCTCCTGTTTGTCAACATTTTATTCATCCCCACCTTGGTCCAGTCACACACTCACTCACATGCATTAACATCAGGTCTTGCTGATAGTGTGGACTCCCTCGCGAATAATCAGAGTCTTCACTCTCAGCAACATGAGCTCATTCATTTGTTTTATTTTGTTTTCTCTTTTTTAGAAAATAGTTCTTTATGGTTTTGTCTGGATTGGCTCATGGCAATCTTTTTTAGACAGGGACTTTCAATCTGATCAGGTCCCCACAGGTAGCCTTTCCTCCACCCATTGAAATCTGGAAAAGTCACCTCATATTTGTTTGTCCGGAAATTTGTCAGCGCTGTCAGTTCACTTTCTTCCAGGCCTGCTTAGAGCAAAAATGAGAAAAAAGAGAGCTGATTATTAGCTCATCAAAGTACAAAACAAAATCACCTGACAGGTTTTTTTTTTTTTTTTTTTTTTCTAAGTGCACTGTTACAAAAACTATGGGCCCTTTTAGATATGTCCATGTTTATCAAAACTCCCTCTATTAAAATGAAAAACAACAGCCCCAAAAAATCTTAAGCAATCTTAAATTTCACCCATTCAACGCACTGAAAACCTCGTCAAAGCTGCACCGTTTTACACACAACCATGTCTCCTTTGACACTTCACCATACTTAGATTCAGCCTAAAATATAAACATGTTATAACAATGTGTCAACACTAAATTATAAATTTCTTGTCCAAATCTGCACCTCTGAACTGTTTACTTTGCTTCCCTTCCTTAAGGCCTCAATCACACACACAGGAAGCTCCTCTGTCGTCACTCACTCCAGCTAATTTACATACTGAATCATATCTCCACAAGTAAACTTGGCAAGAAAAATACATGTTTAAACCTTATCACATTATTCAATTATTTTCATTTTCTTTCTATACTAATCACTTACTTTGATCAATCAGTGCAAAAGCACTCCTAAGTCACCCTTTTAAACTACTTTAATCACTTTTCTTTTGTTTGTTTTTCCATAACTCACTCCCTTGTCACACAGCTTCTTTTGAGTTATTCCACAACTCTATTTTATCCAAGTGTGTTTTAAGTGTATTTTCTTCAACATTCACACCATTTTAACACTCATGAAATTAGCAAGCTGATTTAATTACATATGTTTGTGTTCTTAGCCAGGTTTTAATCACTATCTATGCATTACTCTTCATGAGCTTATTTCTGTAAGGTTAGTGCATTTTCTGTTTGTATGTGTGATTTTTATAAATGTTTCTTTGTGATCTTTGTGATCTTGTAAATGTTTCTTTTGCAGTGTTTCAGACTCCTTTTGACAGGGTGTGTTTTCTCTCTCTGGCTCATCACTGGTCATTGTTAATGACATTTCCCCTCCGCCTGTGCCCAGCGGCTTTACCCTTTAAGTCCCGTCTCCTCCAGTGACTCCAAGGTCACTCCGGGACTTAGGTTCAAGCAATTGTGACTGCGCCTTGCCTTAGGTTGTCCCAGGGTTTCGAGGTGGGATCTTGCCCGTCATGGGCTGTCCAGCCTTCCCTGCTCGCCTGATACGGGGGCCAACTGGGCAAGGGTGTTATCAGGTCTGGGGGACACACTGGTTCTGGAAATTAAAGGAGTGTAAACTGCTTTCTTTATTTCATGTGTGTATTAAACTTTCTGTTAGATTTGTATTGTGATTGTCATTTATGCTTAGAGATATTTACTCATATATGCTTAGAAGTATATAATCATTTGTAGATTGAAAGAATGTCTCATCCTAGGAGGTCTGTAACAACTCTGTGTAGCATGAAGAGGGGAGTGCGTTCACTCCTCTTCAGAGTGTTCTGGCATAGATCACACACCTCCTAGGAGAGGTCTATCTTCTCTTGCTGATATATGGTATAGCAAACACACGTATATCTGTTTGAGTCGAAGAGCCTTTTGTTTAGATGGACGGCTCTGGGGAGTCTTCCTGGGGTCACAGTTTGACCCCACACACACAAATATACACACATATATACACACACACACACACACACACACGGTATTCTTTGTTCACATGTATACCTATGTAAAGAGGTCATATGTTAATGAACCTATGCATATTCATGTAACCACAATAAAAGAGCAGTGCTACGGGAGAGCGGATGAGAGCAACTGAGGTCAAGCGAAGGAACGGCGCCTGTCCAGTTCTCTCCCGTGCACGTGAAACATAAGGAATGTTGCCTACTCGTGTCTTGCTTGCTGTGTGGTCACATTGCCTTCAACGTTCCAGCGAATAGGTTCAAGCTACAAACCTATCACTTTCCAACAATAATTGTTATTATTTCACATGTAACAGTTTGTGTACGTGCGTTTTCAATTCATTAATGTAATTGTTAGTTCCTGTATTTATTTCTCTCAGTCTGTCTCTTTTCTAAAACCTGTAATTAATATAATTTTATTACTTTATTACTTTTTCTTAAAACATGCATTCGCTTCATCTTCTTAGAATTTAACTCGTCTGCCTATTTCTCTGGGTGCTCCCCTGACATCATCAGTCACACACACACACCTTCCTCTCACACACACAGCTTCTCACCACACACACATAACTGAAAAATAAAACACACCAGCCTTTATGGCTCAAAATATATACATCTATCAAAATTCAGTCACTTACTATACATCCACTACAGCAACTCAAAACTTTATTTATAACCCTCTAATAAACATAAATGGCGTCTTAAACACACGCATTCAACAATGTTTGCAGCAGTACTTGTGAAACCAACTGTGGTTTAAGCAGTTCACAGCTTCTTAATTTGCATTTTATTGCCTTCTAGGACATTCTAGTCTCTAATTCCTCTGTTTTCATGTTATCTCCGTTTGACACACACAAACACCACAAACACACACTCCCCCTACAAACCCACAAAAAACTATCCCTAAAAACACACACAAGAACCCTTAAGAAACTTCATTCATTTATTTATTATTATTTTAAACCCTTAAGATGTTGTGCTGTGTTTCCTCTGTGCCCGCTGCAACCTATATTAACATAAAGCCAAAATGTAAACAAGTCTGTCAAATCTAACTACTTATATATTATCGGACTAAAAGAAAAACCACTTACAATCTTCTAAAGTCCTCCTCTGCCCAACAAACATCAAACGACTTACACCTATATCTATCACTCAAAGTCTACGTCAATACCTGAGAAACACCAAATGTAACTGTATATATTATCTCAAACTGAAACAAACCCATCTAAAAATTCTAAAACATCTTACTTGAACACACGAAAAGAGACATCACTTACAGACATATTTATTAATGAAATTATTTCAAAGTCAATTTCAGTTTTCAGACCCCAAATAACGGTCCTAAGTATCAACAGTTTATGTACCCTATCTCAAAACCCAGCAAAAAGTCATACAGTCATGGCAAGAAATAAAACTTTACTTACAGTATTGTAATAAACAAAACCAGCGTCTTAAATACAGGCATTCAGCAATGTGTAACAGTCTCTATAAACTTCCTAAAACTCTAGGGACCTCGCAGCTGCCTTATTTGCATTTTCACACACACAGTCTAAAAATAATACCAGCACTGCCTTAGACTCCTTTCACACAGAAATCTCCTTTATATTACACAGACGTCTTTTAATTACAATAACAACAATTATCAGGCCTGAAATTGCACAACCTACAGAATTTTGACAAATTTAAATTAACCCTCCAAGGGACAAACTCCAAGTTTTTTATTGTCAATTACCCAGTATCAGGTCCAACCTGTCTCTGGTCTAATCTCTAAAATCCCTAACTCAATTTAAAAGCGTCCAACGCCCAAGCTCCAAGCTTTACTACCCAAAAAAGCGCAAATACCGTTCCAAACAGTAAACTGATCCAATCAGTAGCTGTTTTGGAGCGTCGTTGTTCTCCACACTTGCCAAGTGAACTATCCCTCCCCGAGGCAGATGTCGATCGTCATCGACAAATTGGAAGCGTCACCTTCCGACAATGCGCTTCTTAACAGTCCAACTGCCGTTCTACAGAAATTTGTAATACTTTGAAACAACAATCAACACCTCAGAACAAGTGTATGACCGACGCAGGTCCAACCTTATAACCAATTGGGAGTGTAATCCACAAAACGACCAATTACCTATTATTCTAAATTCACTTAGCAGTCCAACTGCTTTAAATTTACTTAGCAGTCCAACTGCTTTTTATTTACTCAACAGTCCAACTGCTTTTATTTACTTAGCAGTCCAACTGCTTTTATTATGTGTGTCTATGCCAAGAGGCACACATATTACTATTCCTCGGATTTATTATGTGTGCCTATGACAAGAGGCACACATATTACTATTCCTCGGATTTATTGTGTGGATGCTTTATGCATCCACACTATTGAGTTCCTGTTTCTCTTTATTCTTTATTGTGTGGATGCTTTAAGCATCCACACTATTGAGTTCCTGTTTCTCTTTATTCTTTATACTTTATTATTATTATTGTGTGGATGCTTTAAGCATCCACACTATTGAGTTCCTGTTTCTCTTTATTCTTTATACTTTATTATTATTCTAGTTGCCACTTTTTCACTTTTTTTGGCACTTAACTACTTCCACAATTTTCAGCCGATTTTCACCGTTCAAATTTTAAACTATTCTGCTATTTCTGCTAATGATCGCTACATCTTTTGGTGTTTATTACTGTTATACTTTTTAAAATATTCCACTTTTTTCCTTTAATTTGTCCCATTGAAATGAATGGGAAACTTCTTCAATCCTACTAAATTTTGCTTGTTTTTGAAACTTAACTACTTTTTCCTACTTTCACGTAGAACAACCATTCAAACTTTAAAATGTTCTCAAATTATTGGGCTATTCAGGAATAAATCAGCTTTTTCAAATCTTTTACCGTTTTATTTTTATGCCTCTTAAAGTTTTGAGTTGCAAAATTGTGATTTTCAGAAAATACATGCGTTGTTATGGTTGCTATGCACTTGGCTTCCAGTGTGCCACTGTAGGTTTCGCAGTCTTCTCTTCATGTCCGAACAACTTCTTGCTACTTGCTCAATTTTCACTCAACTTCCACAAATTATACATCAAAACGTAGGTATTTTTGCTGGCTTTCCGAAAATGTCACCATCATTGTTGTGAGACTTATAGAATTTTGGCAAATCTCCTCAGAGCAACACAAAGTCTGAAAACTCTCCATAGAAAGTCAATGGAGAGTTTGTTCAAAATCACCGCTTGATTTCTGTAATGAGAGGCATATTCGAATCGTCATATCTCCTTAACGAAGCGAAGTTAAAACATGAGGCTTGTCCCAGTATATCTTCAGACACTCCTGACGCTCACAATTCAAGAATTTTTTCTCACCTATTACCGTTCTGAGATGAGTTACACTTGTTTGAGGGTAGGAAATTCGTCCTTCGCTCAGATTTCTTCAGATTTCAAACTCTGAAATGAACCACTTTTTCTCTCGTCATAACTTTTTGATAGATTTCCACAAAGACCTGAAAATTTCCATGACTGTTCACCAAAGCCTGCTGTCTCTTACGGTGAAAGAATTATATCGATACTCCAAATAGATTTAGAGTTAGAAAGCGTTGTTTGAGGGCAGGTCAAGGCAGTTTTTGCTTCGCCTCTACTCAGTTATGGTGCATTACAAGTCAAATATCTTTAATAATTCATATTTTAATGATAAATTCTTAACACTTGAAGATTCCCCATCTCTTCTGAACAAAACGGTGTAAGAATGACCGTTCTAGCCCCTACGGTTAGGAAATTATGGCCATTTGTTTGAGAGGAATCCTCACTATGAGAAATACACTGCAGAAATCCTGTCTCTCTCTGTGCTGAGTGTGTAAAACGGCTGCACCTGTTTTGGCGGGAAAAAGTACACAGCCTCTCTGATTGGTGGATTCAAATTTAGCAGCTCCCAGGCTGCTTGACTGACCTAGAAACTTGCTTGTCTCTCCCTATATGTGTGTGTGTGTGTGTGTGTGTGTGTGTGTGTGTGAGACAGAGAGAGAGAGAAAGGGAGGCGAGAGAGAGTTTTATGGGAGCATCTTATTATATGATTTAAATTCAATATATTTAGACTGGTTGACTGAATTTGATCCTGTGTGTGTCTCTCTGTGCATGTGTGTTTCCATATGTGTCCATATTTGTGATTGTGTCACTGTTATACTTTTTTTGCTGATTTTTTTCATTTAACAATTACATTTGAGGGACCCTTAGCATGTTCAGGATTCTTTCAGCTGTCCATTTTGCTTTTCCAATTTTTCTATTTAAGTTATTACTATTGTGTTGAGTCATAGCATTTCTGCTGCTTTTCAGTATTTGTGCTAAATACAGCATTTCTGCAAAATCATACTATGTCTGCTATTTTATCAGATTTGTGCTAAATACAGCATTTCTGCTAAATCATACTCTTTCTGCTATTTCATAAGATTTGTGCTAAATATAGTGTTTCTGCTATTTCTGCCAAATTTAGTATTTTTGATTAATTAGGGTTTTCTACCAAATCATAGTACAGTTTTACTGCTTTTTATAGGATTTTTAGAGGATATTTATATTGCTTAATATAGTATTTCTGCTTTTTATAGGATTTGTGCTTAATATAGTTTTTTCTAAAAATGTAGTATTTATGCTTAATCATACTATTTCTATATATTTCTGCCAGGTCCCCAGGCAGCTAATCCTCTGTGAGGACTGATACATACAAATACATATCAGGGCCTGCACGGCTTCCCAGCCAGCCAATCATATCTGGGGTCTGCCCTTTCTTCTCTCGTCATATCTCAGCGACAGATGTACAAAGAGCAATGCAAATCACAGTCAAAGTACACACCAAAGTCCGCTGATTCACCCAGTACAAGAATTATGCTTCTAGTCCACCTAGTTTTTGAGTTACACGACGTTTTGTAACTGCAAAACGGCGTTTTTCGCCTCTCACCGCAATCTGATTCTGACTGCTCATCACCCTGTTTTCCAGGCGCTCACTCTCTTTCCCAGTGGCGCAGTTGGTAATGACACAGGTCTGCAACCCAAAGGTCGTGGGTTCAATTACACCTTGGGCAACATGTGTTTTTTCCTACAAATTAATACACTATCACACACCACTAATTCATATTCATTATTTATTACAATTCTGCAACCTTTTATGATTTTAGCAGCTTTTCTAATATGGACCTCAGATTCTTGATAACACTCCATGGCACAAATACTGTTCCCTTTAGGCTCTCTGTGTGTGTGTGTGTGTGTGTGTGTGTGTGTGTGTGTGTGTGAGAGAGAGAGAGAGAGAGAGAGAGCCTTTGATGGGAGCATCTTATTATATCACTTAAATTCAATATATTTAGACTGGTTGACTGAATTTGATCCTGTGTGTCTCTCTGTGCATGTGTGTTTCCATATGTGCCCATATTTGTGATTGTGTGACTGTTATACTTTTTTTGCTGATTTTTTTTTTTTTCAATTAACAATTAGATTTGAGGGACCCTTAGCATGTTCAGGATTTTTCCAGCTGTCCATTTTGCTTTTCCAATTTTTCTATAAGTTATTACTGTTGTGCTAAGTCATAGCATTTCTGCTGCTTTTCAGTAGTTGTGCTAAATACAGCATTTCTGCTAAATCATACTATTTCTGCTATTTTATGAGATTTGTGCCAAATACAGCATTTCTGCTAAATCATACTATTTCTGCTATTTCATAAGACTTGTACTAAATATAGTGTTTCTGCCAAATATAGTATTTCTGCTTAATTATAGTATTTCTGCCATTTTATAGTATTTGTGCTAAAACATAGTATTTCTACTAAATGTAGTATTTATGCTTAATCATACTATTTGTATATATTTCTGCCAGGTCACCAGGCAGCTAATCCTCTGTGAGGACTGATACATATAAAATTTACATATCAGGGCCTGCACGGCTTCCCAGCCAGCCAATCATATCTGAGGTCTGCCCTTTCTTCTCTCGTCATATCTCAGCGACAGATGTACAAAGAGCAATGCAAATCACAGCCAAAGTACACGAAAGTACGCTGATTCACCCAGTACAAGTATTATGCTTCTAGTCCACCTAGTTTTTGAGTTACACGACGTTTTGTAACTCCAAAAACAGCGTTTTTCGCCTCTCACCGCAATCTAATTCTGACTGCTCATCACCCTGTTTTCCAGGCGCGCCGCTCTCTTTCCAGGTGGCGCAGTTGGTAATGACACAGGTCTGCAACCCAAAGGTCGTGGGTTCAATTACACCTTGGGCAACATGTGTTTTTTCCTACAAATTAATACACTATCACAGACCACTAATTCATATTCATCATTTATTACAATTCTGCAAACTTTTATGATTTTAGCAGCTTTTCTAATATGGACCTCAGATTCTTTTTAACACTCCATGGCACAAATACTGTTCCCTTTAGGCTCTGTGTATGTGTGTGTGTGTATCAATATTTCTCCCATTTTAAAGTATTACTCCTCCATAATTGTATTTCTGTTAAATCAAAGTACTTTTACTACATCTTAGTACTTCTGCTCAATCATAGTATTTCTGCTAAATCATAGTATTTTGCCAAATTATGGTTTTGTGCCAAATCATAACATTTGTTTTATGTTATAGTATTACTACTAAGTGGAGGAATTTCTGTCATGTTACAGTATATGTGCTGATTACAGTATTTCTGCTAAATCATAGTATTTCTACTATATTATATTTTTCTTTTTAAATATAGCATTTCTGCTATATAATTGTATTACTGCTATGTTATAATATTTGTGCTAAACCAGAGTATTTCTGCTGAAACATAGTATTTCTGCCGAATGATAGTATTTCTGTCAAATTACAGTATTTGTGCTAAAACATAGTATTTTTTTTTTAAATTTCAATATTAATAGTAAATTACAGTGTCTCTGGTAAATCGCAGCATTTCTGCTATGTTGTACTGTTTTTCTAAATCATAGTATTTCTGTAATGTTTAAGAATGTTTGGCTAAATATATTCTTTCTGTTATCTTATACTATTTCTCCTAAATTCTTGTATTTTTGAGAAGTTATCATGTTTCTGGTAAGTTACAATATTTCTGCTAAGTTCTGCTATGCTATTGTATTTCTGCCAAGTATTATGTTTCCTCTAAGATATTACAGTTCTGCTAAGTTACTACATTTTAGCAAAGTTCCTTTGCTTCTGCAAAGTTTTTACAATTTCTGCAACTTTTCAGCTTTTTCAGCTATTTTCAGCAGATAGGTTCAGCTTTAAGCATCCACACTGCATTTTCGCAGGAAATGCAAATTTTTCTAGTTCTAGTTGCCACTTTTCACTTTTTTGGCACTTAACTACTTCCACAATTTTCAGCCGATTTTCACCGTTCAAATTTTAAACTATTCTGCTATTTCTGCTAATGATCGCTATATCTTTTGGTGTTTATTACTGTTATACTTTTAAAATATTCCACTTTTTTCCTTTAATTTGTCCCATTGAAATGAATGGGAAACTTCTGCAATTCTGCTAAATTTTGCTTGTTTTTGAAACTTAACTACTTTTTTCCTACTTTCACGTAGAACAACCATTCAAATTTTAAAATGTTCTCAAATTATTGGGCTATTCAGGAATAAATCAGATTTTTCAAATCTTTTACCGTTTTATTTTTATGCCTCTTAAAGTTTTGAGTTGGAAAATTGTGATTTTTCACAAAATACATGCGTTGTTATGGTTGCTATGCACTTGGCTTCCAGTGTGCCACTGTAGGTTTCGCAGTCTTCTCTTCATGTCCGAACAACTTCTTGCTACTTGCTCAATTTTCACTCAACTTCCACACATTATACATCAAAACGTAGGTATTTTTGCTGGCTTTCCGAAAATGTCACCATCATTGTTGTGAGACTTATAGAATTTTGGCAAATCTCCTCAGACCAACACAAAGTCTGAAAACTCTCCATAGAAAGTCAATGGAGAGTTTGTTCAAAATCACCGCTTGATTTCTGTAATGAGAGGCATATTCGAATCGTCATATCTCCTTAACGAGCGAAGTTAAAACATGAGGCTTGTCCCAGTATATCTTCAGACACTCCTGACGCTCACAATTCAAGAATTTTTTCTCACCTATTACCATTCTGAAATGAGTTAGACTTGTTTGAGGGTAGGAAATTCGTCCCTTCGCTCAGATTTCTTCAGATTTCAAACTCTGAAATGAACCACTTTTTTCTCTCGTCATATCTTTTTTTTTGGATTTCCACAGAGACCTGAAAATTTCCATGACTGTTCACCAAAGCCTGCTGTCTCTTATGGTGAAAGAATGATATTGATACTCCAAATAGATTTAGAGTTAGAAAGCATTGTTTGAGGGCAAGTCAAGGCAGTTTTGCTTTGCTCTACTCAGTTATGGTGCATTAGAAGTCAAATATCTTTAATAATTCATATTTTAATGATACATTGTCAACACTTTAAGATTCCCCATCTCTCCTGAACAAAACGGTGTAAGAATGACTGTTCTAGCCCCTACGGTTAGGAAATTATAGCCATTTGTTTGAGGGGAATCCTCACTATGAAAAATAGACAACACAAATCCTGTCTCTGTGCTGCGTCTGTGTAAAAACAGGTGCACCTGTTTTGGCGGGGAAAAAGTACACAGCCTCTCTGATTGGTGGATTCAAATTTAGCAGCTCCCAGGCTGCTTGATTGACCTGAAACTTGATTTTCTCTCCCTGTGTTTGTGTGTGTGCGTGCGTGTGTGTGTGTGTGACAGAGAGAGAGAAAGGGAGGCGAGAGAGAGTTTTTATGGGAGCATCTTATTGTATGATTTAAATTCAATATATTTAGACTGGTTGACTGAATTTGATCCTGTGTGTGTCTCTCTGTGCATGTGTGTTTCCATATGTGTCCATATTTGTGATTGTGTCACTGTTATACTTTTTTTGCTGATTTTTTCATTTAACAATTACATTTGAGGGACCCTTAGCATGTTCAGGATTTTTCAGCTGTCCATTTTGCTTTTCCAATTTTTCTATTTAAGTTATTACTATTGTGTTGAGTCATAGCATTTCTGCTGCTTTTCAGTATTTGTGCTAAATACAGCATTTCTGCAAAATCATACTATGTCTGCTATTTCATAAGATTTGTGCTAAATATAGTGTTTCTGCTATTTCTGCCAAATATAGTATTTTTGATTAATTAGGGTTTTTCTACCAAATCATAGTACAGTTTTACTGCTTTTTATAAGATTTTTAGAGGATATTTATATTGCTTAATATAGTATTTCTGCTTTTTATAGGATTTGTGCTTAATATAGTTTTCTAAAAATATAGTATTTATGCTTAATCATACTATTTGTATATATTTCTGCCAGGTCCCCAGGCAGCTAATCCTCTGTGAGGACTCATACATACAAATACATATCAGGGGCCTGCACGGCTTCCCAGCCAGCGAATCATATCTGAGGCCTGCCCTTTCTTCTCTCGTCATATCTCAGCAACAGATGTACAAAGAGCAATGCAAATCACAGTCAAAGTACACCAATGTCCGCTGATTCACCCAGTGCAAGAATTATGCTTCTAGTCCACCTAGTTTTTGAGTTACATGACGTTTTGTAACTCCAAAAACGGCGCGTTTTTCGCCTCTCACCGCAATCTAATTCTGACTGCTCATCACCCTGTTTTCCAGGCACTCGCTCTCTTTCCCAGTGGCGCAGTTGGTAATGACACAGGTCTGCAACCCAAAGGTCGTGGGTTCAATTACACCTTGGGCAACATGTTTTTTTTTTTCCTACAAATTAATACACTATCACAGACCACTAATTCATATTCAT